>NW_026463422.1:0-68691 GCF_021730395.1 Mercenaria mercenaria
GATCTACTATACAATCCATTAGCCGTCTACTAGTGGTTTATTATGCACCGCGTTAGTGTGTTGTAAAGTGACACATTTGTGTCAAGCTCATCAAATTTTGTATGTGAAACTGAAACATGATGGTGTTTACTACACTAACAAAATGCTAGTGGAACATGATCTTCTTGGAATTTATTGGCTGTGTTTATTGGGTCTTTTTGCTAAGAAATCTTTATAAAACACGCAAAAAACAGAGAGTATTTTATAGCTATGTATACAACCATTTTATACTTGAAAAAATCCCCTTAATGATCCCCAAAAGTAGCAAACAATCGTAAAACAAGAGCACCGCAATATACACCCGAAGGTAAGACCTTTGACTCCTGTGACCTTGACCATGAAGTGAGCCATCCGAAACATTAACTCTACATGTGGACTTGATGGGGTGAACATTTGTGCCAAATTTCTTAAAAATCCTTCAAGCAGTTCAAGAGTCACAGAGTTGACACGAAACATAGTCATATAACATTTGACCCCTAAGTGTGACCTTGACCTTGAAGCAAGCCATCCTAAAAACATGCTATCTGCATGTCGTCTCTATATGGTGAACATTTGTGCCAAGTTTCTTTAAAATCCTTCAAGCAGTTCAAGAGTTGAAGAGCGGAAAAGTAACAAAGTCATATAAACTTTGACCCCTAAGTGTGATCTTGACCTTGAAGCGAGCAGTTTAAATGCACTCAGCACATCGTCTCAATGTGGTTAACAAATGTGTCAAGTTTCTTTGAAATCCTTCAAGGGTTTCAACAGTTACAGAGCGGACACGAAATTGCTAATGGACGGACAGACGGACACCGGTATCATAATATAATACGTCCATTCGGGTGTATGAAAAACCTTCACTCTAACAAGTCATTTATTATATTTATTTTGTTGGGTTTAACGTCGCACCGACAAAATTTAGATCATATGGCGACTTTCCAGTTTTGGTGGTTGAGGAAGACCCAAGGTGTCCCTCTGTGCATTATTTCATCACGAGCGGGCACCTGGATAGAACCACTGACCTTCCGTAAGACAGATGGATGGCTTGCTCACATTTCATCACTTTAAACAAAGCTTGCCATTTACATGCTTCCAAATGCATGATTCAGGCAGTATTGTATGTTTTGTGGATAAAAGACATTATGTAATCATTGCGTAGAACTACTTTAAAATTATGATTTTAATGTTTTCTGTTAATTATTCTTAATCGCAATTTGTATATTTGGAAAATAGACATTAAGTATGTATTTTCTAAATAGTCTTTCCATTTCACTCACAATTAAAAGGCTTCAGAAATCTGTTAATGTAAGAGAATATATCTGAATAGCTCTGAACAGATTTAATATTAAATACCCTTAAGCAGGTGCTTGATTTTGTTTTTTACTTCCTTTGAACGTGAATAAAACATTTGATTTGCACAAAACAAGTGTTTGTTTGTTCTGTTGGGTTTAACTTTGCTCCGACACAATCATACAGCCACTTTCCATCTTTGATGGTGAAAAAAAAAACACAAAAAACAGGTGCCCACCTACCTACATTATTTCACAATGGGGGTACCTGGATAGAACCACCAACCTTCCCGGACGGCTTCTCCACATGAAGTATTCAATGTCCCGAGTGAGGCTCAAACCCATATCGGTGAGGGGCAAGTAATTCAAAGTCAGCGACCTTAACCATCCAACCATGAAGGTCCCCAGAAAGCAAGAGAAAGAACAATATGTTGTACATTGTTGTTATCTTTAATCGAGTATTTCAATACAATAATACAACATGCCAGCTTTGTTCAAATAATGATGTACTACTCAAAATCCCTTCTCCTGTCCTGAGAAAACAGTGACTGTGTGTAGCTTCATAGTGTAAAACACAATAGCTGCACAGAAATTTGACTCCCACAATGGCATAGTAACTCCACCCCTCTCTTACTGGAACATCTGTTCCAGTGATCATGAACCCTAGAAGCTTACTGCTGCACAATTCTGTTTGACAACACAGCTCATATCTTTCCGATATACCTCGAGACTTCTGTAATTCTATGAGGATACTGCTTTTGCTATTTTTATTTTTTCTTAACTAGAGATGCTTTTGAGAAAAGCGCATGTCTCCCACAACTGCCCCTATGAAAAATGTCTAGTTTCTCTAGATGGTTTAGACGGGTGGATCCATTTAGATGGTCTGGACCAGTGGATCCAATCAGTTACTCAAGGGCCATAATTCAAAAGTGACCGGGCGGGTTTGGCTAGTTATCGAACTTGGTTGAGGTCTTATGGTCAAACACATTTTGTTCAAGTTTGGTGAAGATTGGATGAGAAATGTTTGACTAAGAGAGCGGACAAGAGTAAAAAGGCTGATTTTTCAGTAATTCAAGGGCCGTAACTCCAAAATGCTTGGACCAAATTGGCTAGTTATCGAACTTGGCCGAGGTCTCATGGTCAATCATATTTTGTTCAAGTTTGGTGAAGTTCGGATGAAAAATGTTCGACTTAGAGTGCGTACAAGAGTACAAAGGCCAATTTTACGGTAATGCAAGGGCCGTAACTCCATAATGCCTTAACCGATTGGCTAGTTGTCCAACCTGGCCGATGTCTAATGGTCAAAGACATTTTGTTCAAGTTAGGTGAAGATCGGATGAGAAATGTTCAACTTAGAGTGCGGACAAGAGTAAAAAGACCGAATTTTGGTAATTCAAAGGCCACAACTCCAATATGCCTGGACCCATTTGGCTAGTTATCGAAACTGGCCGAGGTCTTATGGTCAAACACAGTTAAGTTTGGTGAAAATCAAATGAGAAATGTTCGACTTAGAGTGGAGACAAGCTTTGTGACAAACAGACAGACAGACGGGGATCAAGACGGAAAGGGATGGTTGGTATATATGGGGGATGCCTGTATCGTCGGACGAGTATCGGTGCCGGTAAAATACAAGCGTTGCCTATACGGTTTCTGGCGGCTGTCGGTGGCGAAAACCATTGCTTATTTTGAACATTTATGCATCACAGAAATTGCATAGAACAACAAATAACACTAAGTTAACAACTTTTGAAACATTTGAGAAAGATATTTTAAAAATACCACATTCCTCCTGTCGGACAGAATAGGCATTCAACCCTCGTGCCTGGTCCATGTATCTTTAATTTCCGATGATTATCTATGAAAATTAACTGCCAACAATTTTAGGGAAAAAATAATTGGTTCTAAATAAAATATCAAATACTTGTTCGATAATGATGCTATTTTCGAAATTCTAAAAAAAAAAAAAAAGATAAAATAAAATAAAATAAAAATATAAACATGAACAAAAATTCATCGTACCGTAGTATTTTTAAAAGTGCATTCACGGCTCAGTGTTCGAAATTGAATCATAAAAATCTCTTAACACTTTCCCAAACAAAAATTTTTTCTAATAAACACTATAAAAACACCTTATAAACACTATCATAACCGCTTTTTTGGTGTTTGTTAGTGCGTTCCATTAGTGATCCATTGAAACAATCAAGAAATGGTTGCAATGGATTGCTAACGGAACGTGTTCCATTAAATGGATCGCGATTTTGAAGCGAGTTATTAACTTTACAGAGCCATTCAGAAGGCTTTCCCCTCTTTTATCAGGAAACATATGGTTTTAATCCATCGACTGTACCGTAACCGCAGATCTTCTAGTTGCTATGGTTATGTTATGTAATCTCATCTAAGGTATAATATAGAGGGACATATATTAGTGCATTTTGTATGTTGTAAGTGTAAGGGTTGGACATATGGATTTACTGAAGAGAAAATGGTGGTTGTTGTTTCATTTAATTTCTATGATTTACAACTGAAGGTATTTTCTTAATACATGTACTTACAATTCAGTATAAATAAATGCATGTTAACATTGTGATTCTTTATAGATTTCATTGTATGTTAGAATTCAAAGATTTATCAAATGCATAACACAATAGTTTTTGAAATGCTGATTCAAATGACCTGTATATTACTTTCTTATATTGAAACTAGTTAATAAATATATGTTTCTCTTTGTCTATCTATATTTCACAAAATCTAAGCTGGAATTTCTGTTAGCTGCATGATTTATCAAAAGATTTGTATAAAACTGCATTCAAATGATCATGAAAATGTTGAATGATTGCTATATACATTATTTAACAAATTGATATTTGAATAATTTTAACAGTAAAACCTTTTCAACAGTTACTGCATATCTCTGCAAATCCAGGCTATATATATATCCAGTCACATAAACAATTTGCCAAAACTGAATGCATCAGGTTTCAATTAAATACAGCCTGAAGTTAGGAATTTATCAGTTTGATGAAACGCATTCCATTGAGTGATCTATTTAGCGATCTATTATACATGCGTTCCATTAAGCGATCCATTATGCGATCCATTAAGCGATCCATTATACGATCCATTATACGATCTATTATGCGTTCCATTGAGCGATCTATTGTGCGCTCCATTAGCGTGTTGTTAAATGACACATTTATGTTAATTAGCGATCCATTAGCTCATTTGCATGTGAAATTGGAACACGGTTTTGATGGTGTTTATTGGATTAACAACTCGCTTGCGGATCATGGTTTTAGTGGTTTTTAGTGACAGTGTTTATTGGGCCTTTTTTTTGTTTGGGTTGCCATTTACTTTATTTGAACGTACAAAAATAAGAAAATTACAGCTATTCCACTCCTGATGACTGTTCTATAAAGATCAATATTCGCGCTCACGTGCACATATCTCCACAAATGTATTTGAGATATTAATCTGCAAACTACTGATAAAAAATCTGTCAGGTGTATTATGCATTATTATCCATGTTTCAAGCGTAGGTGGCGTGGTGTTTTACTGCACCCCTACTGAAGACCGGAAACGCGGTAAAGATCATAAAGCACCGGTTGCTTGATAGTGATCTTCAAAGAGGTCGTATGTTGTTTAACTTGCCCTCCGGGTCAGTTAAAAGGGGACATAGAATAACGCGTTGGAAGGTTCTAGAGGGGAAGTCAACATAAGGCTTTATTTTGTGTCAGTCTTGAAATTAAGAACTCGAGTGATATGCTCATATGCTACATGTTGCAGATGTTTTCAATCACCCCATGTAAACTATCATTTGATGATGTTCTTACTTACAGTTGAAACTGGTTGTAATATTAAATCAAAATTTGTTGTTGTTGTTGCGACGACGGTAAATAAAGCAACACCATGGATTTATATTTTCCTCAAATTTAAGTTACAGTGATATAGAGGATATTTGTTTGCTTCAGTGTAAGATCGAAATATATTTCACCGAGTGAACATTATAATGCAATGTTTTCACGAGTGTCGCAGCCACGAGTCAAAATGTAAATTATATTGTTCACGAGTTAAATATATATCGATCTCACACTGAAACAAACCAATTTTCTATTTATTTTATGCATTTTAAATAGTTTTAACCAAATTATATTCAGTTTGTCCGTGCAACGTCACGTGCTTCGCGTCATGACGTCGTAATGTCGTGACGTTAGGATGTCTTTGTAGAAAAACTATAAATAGTTCTATTACGTCTCCTGATTTCTTTTACATTTTATTATCATAATATAATAATAATGATACAATATAAATATTTATGATCCTTTTATAATTCCTATACATCATTACCTTTACTGAAGAATATTTTGCAAGAAATTTCTTATCATTGTAATTCATATCATTTCGCATTCAAATGAAGTTCCGTACCAGTGAAAAATAAAACTGATATTTTCACTGTTTCAAACAGTGAAAATATCAATTTTATTACACTTCTAAATTTCAGTATTTCACAGAGAAGCATGAAATGACACTAGAGAAACGAACGTTTCCGGGCTGCTTTGTGGCAAAGCATGACCGATTCGGAGACGGGTCAGTGCTCGTATGGGCGGGCGTAACCTATGATGGGCGTACGGACCTTTACGTCATTAAGAACGGGGCTCTGACCGGAGTTAGGTACAGGAACGAGGTCCTAGACCCTATTGTGCGCCCTTTCGCCGGAGCTTACGGTCCAGCTTTCATCCTGATGGACGACAATGCACGCCTCCACCGAGCACGGGTGGTTGACCAGTACCTGGAGTAGGAGGGTATGGAGCGGATGGACGGGCCAGCGAGGTCGCCAGACCTCAGTCCAATAGAACATGCCTGGGACATTCTGCAACGCAGGATATCCGGTTGTGATCGGCAACCAAGGACTTTCGAGGAGCTAAAAGACATGCTCATTGAAGTATGGCACGGGATACCCTTTGCAGACATCCGGAGGTTGATTCTCAGCTTTCCCCGCAGATGCCAGGAAGTGATTAATGCGCGTGGTGGACACACACGATACTAACTGTAATTTGAGACCAGAACCCATAAGGTGGGACGTTTGGTTTATTTTTTGTTACCCCACCCACCTAATCACACGGAATTTTGAGGGTGGTTGTGTTTTATGTAGAATTGTGATATTGTTGTTTACATATTTAAATAGGAATGCTCACAATGAAGTAAACACGTAATTTTACATGAAACTGTAAATATTTCACTTAATAAACTTACGTTTATATATTTGTTATGACCCTTCAACATTTTTGTTGAGTTTACGTATTTAGTGACATGACACAAGGCACAAGAAATGCAATTTACCCTTTATATACCTATGTACATTATACCACCTTACGCCTGAAAGCAACAATATATTCATTAAATGCCAAGCATAAATGGGTACTGGATAGAGCCACTGATATCCGACAGCAGACAGGTGACTAAATCACATTCATCACATGAAAGAATCAAGAGTATATAATATATAGAGGATATATATCGTGAAAATATTCAATTGTCTCCCTTATCAGTGAAGATATATTTCGATATCACACTGCAAACAAACAAATATTCTTTTTATTTTATGCGTATTGGTGAAGATCACGAATTTTCTGTTTATTACATGCTAACATGTTCAAAAAAACCAATACTTCATGATGATATTAGGATTTATTTACATATGATGCATCCGCTAAATTACCATGGACACTCAGGCGCGTTGATATCAAATATTGGTGATTAGGTCCGTGGAATCAACACGACGCCATTTTGTTTTTGAAAACAAAAACTACATTTAAAATATATTGTTAATAAATGCACAATCCGCGGCCAACAGACAGTAGTTACGTACCTAAGCATATTTAAAACTGTTCGGTCAATGCCGTCAGTTCGTTAAATAACCGGAAGCTTGCTTTGTTTACAAACGCAGAAGGTCAGCTTAAAAAACAACCCGAAAAACGTAAACAACTGGGGAATATCCGACAGTCCTTGGAAAATCAAGCTGCAGAATTAAATACCATCATAGATTTAATTGAAATATTGATCTAGGAGCTGTATAGCATAACGAATATTGATGTAATTTGGAACACAACCGGCTGGGTGGGGAAGAATTTCGACGAAAATGCTGGCATATTACGTAAGGAGTTGATGTCTTGTGATAATAAACTAAGACAACAACCAACTAAATGTGCTGTCGCCAGTACAATCTACTATACGATAGTGAGGAACCGGTGAAAAGTGGAGGAAAGACGTATCTATAGCTACATTAACGGCAAGGCCAAGCAACCACTTTTGAAGGTAACATTTCTAGAGCATTAGATCTATAATATTTTTTCTTCTGCAAATTTTATTAAAGCTAGCTTGTCCTATATAAGATTGTCTAGCTGTACATGTCTCCTGTATGGCTTGAATGTTAGGATAATAATAGGATACCAGCAATTATAAAGGCAACGAAGGGAGTTAATTAAAGAATATATTTCAAGGGAGATAATTTTATCTGAAAAAAAAAAGAAGTTCGGCACTGTTAGTGATATAGAGAAATATCTCACTGATATTTTTTCCATATTTCACCAGTTATCATAAAATAAATATATGGGAACCACCTATATATTATTCTACGATTAAGTATGCGGGCGACGCGTGCGGCAAATGACTAACGAACGACATAATCAAACCTCTCTATATTCTGTTGATGAATAAAATGTACTAGGCAATCGTTCAGATGCGAATAATTAAATCACGCGTGCTACGCACTCGTAATCTAATTACTACGCATCCGAACTTCTGATTATATTTATTCACCGATAAGATATAGGAGTTTATTATTTATTAAACAGACGCACATTTCAATAACTATTGTATAGTATAAACACTTCAAAATAAGCATTTCTACTATGACACAAATTTTACAGCAGTCTAGATTTTTTTAATCAAGCAATTAATACTTTTAAACTAATAAACTTGAAACTGTGTTTTAAAATTGCATTAGGTTCACGGTTTGTTTAGAGGCACCCTGATGTAGGGGTAGAATTAAATCCGACTAAAGAAGTACCGTCCGACTCCTAACCCGTAGGTGGCCGGTTCGAATCCCGTCCGCGAATTTGACCGCGGCATTCACAATCCCTTTTTTCGGCGCGAGTACTGGCCAGAACTCCAGGAAACAGTCATCGATAGAAGTTAATATAACTTGTAAGAACTTGACTTTAAAATCAAAGATTAGACTAAACAGAATGTCGATTCTGTATGGTACCTGTCCCAATATGGGCTTTGCGTAAGCTATCCTAGACACAATCTAAGCTTCTACATTTCACGGACGCAAAATTGTTGATTATTATTGGATAAGGCGGACCCGATGATGCCATGTTCAAATTTGGTGCCAAAATACTTAGCGCAGGGTTATAGAAGCGCTTCATATAATAAAATGAAAATGGCAAGCTGCTAGCAAATCAGAGCAATGTATATTTGCTGATATTAACAAAGTTACGGGGCAATATTTTGCGGGGCGATGGTATACGAGCGAGAAAATAATCAAACTACTGGTATCTGTTTTACTTTTTTAGATCATGGATATAGAATACTAAGTTCTAATTACATGTTCAATATTGTTTTATGATGACTATTAGCTCCTAATCAACTTACCCTTTGCTTTTTATTGCATATTTTTATTTATTTTATTTTTTTTTTTCATTTTCTCGCATCATCTGCAGGCCTGGGCATGCAGTGCCTAATAGAAGGTACGCCACTACATAGGGGTGTTCAAATATAAATGCAACTAGGCCAATTTTCAGAACTGCTCAACAAACAATGCCAAAATAATTATCTCAATCCTTCAACATACTCACCACCATGTGATTCTCACCACCATGTGACATACAAAGTTACAGTCTTTTAATCCATTTTAAAGGCGTTCTTATTTATACTGGAAAATAGCCGAACCAAGACTTTTGCGCTTTTGATTTTTTCTTCCAGCAGGGTATTTTTGAGCCTCGGAAATAAGAAAAAGTCACAAGGGGCAAGATCTGGCGAATGAGGGTGAGGAAGCTCGACAACATTTTCCTGTTTCAGGTATTCTCGTACAATGGCCGCTTTGTGTGACGGAGCATTGCCATGCAACAACCTGACACACCACGGAGACCAGTCGGTTGACGGTTTGCGAAATATTTCTTAAATTTATGAAGGACCTTGCCTTTTCAAAACTTGGCATTTGCAGATTTACCCTTTCGTACGACAATTTGAATAGCAGGACCTTGATTTGTAAAGAAAATTAAATACATTACCTTTTTGACGCTCATGGTGCATTTTGCTATGCAAGGTCTTTGGCTTCCTTTGGTTGCCCATATTTTGTTCTGTATCTTATTATTCAACATTTTGGCAATTCTTACTCGAGCAAGTTTTTGCTCTTTTGCAAGGAGATGGGGTATCCATATGGCACTTATCCTTCTCATTTTTAAATCACGTCTGAGAATTATATGAGCAGCTCCTATTGAGATACCAACGCATTTAGCTATATGCCTAGATGTAAATCTTGCATCGGTCGCAATCAAATCCTTTACATTTTCAACTATTTTTGGCGAGGTTGCAGTTTTCGGACGGCGTGCATGATGCGCATCTTTTACTGAATCTACACCACTTTTAAATTTCTTACACCACCCTGTGACAGATGAAAAAGAAAGATCATAGTTCCCATAAACACGACATATGTCATAAAATATGTCCTTCTCCTGTATACCAAGAATACAGCGTTTCTTGATATAGGACCGTATTTGGTCAGTCAAAGGAGACATTTCCCTATCATTTAAACTTTAGAGTTATTGTCAAAGCTAGGCTGAACATATTTAAACATGTATTGTATTAATGGAGAGCTTACACAGCCCTCTATGCGATACATATACCTATATTGTGCAAATCGTGGTTAAAAGCGAGATATTGGCTTAGTTGCATTCATATTTGAACACCCGTCGTAATATGGTAGCAAGAACTTCTATCTGCATTCTTATTAATAAAGACATCTATTGAGACTTTAGCTATTAGTTGTCGTCAGTTTCGTATTCATTCTGTTTGGCACAACTATGACGTCATCAATATGACACAATAGGCCTACTTGTAACATACAAAGAAACAGTGATTTGTTGACTAATTACGTCACACCCTCAGTCTTATTTATTACTAGGAGAGACAAGTCCGGTCATTTGAAATGTATAATTATAGGTTACTGGCTTTGTATCTAAAAATATGCAGTATGAGTTATGCAGCGGAAAATTTATTACAATGGCATTATTCCTATCTTTCAAAAGTTAGAATATGATATTAAAACTTCTGACACGTTAAATAAAAATCAAAATAATGTCTTAAAATTAGCGTGAAATGTTCGGTTCACTTTAATCATGGTCAAATATCTTGAAAACCAGCTCACGGACCTATATATTTTATTTCACCACATTATAGGCCAAATGTTTATTTTCAACAGTGACACGTTTCATTAAAATACACATTGTAGGAAACTTTCTATTTGCGAAAATGTTATGAAAATTATAATTTTCCTACAGACTCCAATTATGAAAAAATGCGTGTGTTCCAAATCAGAGTACAGAACTTCCTTAAACGCGTTGCTTTGGATAATTTGTCCCCAGAACAAAAGCATTCTCCTCCATTGATACACTGATTTACATATGTTTTTAGGCGACTATTGTTATGTCATTTACTTGTCAGGATAAACCAAGTTAGGTTTCGAGACCCAATATGAATAACACTCTTAAGGTTAATACATTTTAATCTACATGATACAAGTGCAACTGCAATACTGAATACTTGACAATGAAACATGCCTATTATATAACACAGTAACAATAACTCAATGTCTTAATAGTGTTGCTGATACAGCTTTGTTATGTCACTTAGTATGTATGTAATCCAGTTACACAACACCCCTTCCAAAGTCTGAAAGTTACTGTTGATCTTTAATTCGAGGTTTGTCTGTAACATCATGGTGGTGTTATGCACTTAAATATAATTGAAATGTCACATCGTACATTCCACTGTTATTGCTAACCTAAGCTAAATTAAATCAACAATTGTTAACTGCCTCAAACAATTACAAGTTTAAACGATCTGGCGGTTTGGAAATTCTCCCAGACCTTGTAACAACACTCTTTGAACTTTTAGCATTTGATGTGTTTTGATTAGGAGACAGTTGCGAGTCTGATTGTTCGTTAGACACTGGTGACTGGAATGGGATATCAATTTCCTTATCGAAGCTTACTGTTTTGTTCAGTTTAACTAAAGGTCTACGATTTCTTGAAATAGTACTTTTAGGAGTTTCTACAACAAATGATCTCGGTCGTGAATCTTCTTTTAATATTTTACCCTCAATATTCATGTCTTTCACAAATACCCCATCCCCTTGCTTCAGGGGAGGAAGGTAATGAGCGCGTCTAGACCTGTCGTAATTTTCTTTTGAGTAATTACGGTAATTATTTTCTTTCTGCTGTTTCTCTCTAGAATTTACCGGTTTCGGATCAAGCTTTTGCGGTGCTTGAGGGAGTGTAGTTTTAATCTGACGCCCGAATAACAATTGACTTGGCGAAAGTCCATTTTGCAACGGAGTAGCCCGATATGTCAACAAAGCGAGGTACGGATCATCACACGCGTTCAGCAGACGTTTGACAGTCTGTACGGCACGTTCAGCTTCTGAATTACCCACAGAGTACCTCGAACTTGAGGTTATGTGATTAATATCGTAATCAGCACAAAAATATTGCGGACCGCTGTCCGTGACTATAGTGTCGCATAGTCCATGACGTGACAAGATTGATTTGAGATGCGCAACAACAGTCGCTGACGAAAGTGAACTGAGTTTAGCTATTTCAATGTAGCGAGAATAATAATCTATCACCAGCAATATGTGCAACCGCGCCAATGAAACAAATCTGAACCTAACTAAGACCAACACCTGTCCGGAATCGGTGTAGCAATCAATGGCTCTCCTTTTTTGTTTTGCATTTTAGCGCAAGTATCACACCCTTTAACAAGATTTTCAATGTCTTTGCTTATTCCTAGCCACCAAACAGATTCTTTTGCTCTTGATCTACATTTATTGAGCCCTTGGTGGGCTTCATGTAACCTAGCCAAAATATCTGTTTTCAATTCAGATGGAATAATAAGCCTGTCATTTTTCATCAACAACCTATTGTTAACAGTAATTTCACCTTGAAATGTCCAATATAATTTTCAAATATCACATGACTCTGATTCAGGCCACCCATTTTGAGTAAATACAATTAATTTTTGACAGACATAGTCTGACATTTGCTTTAACCTTATTCCTGCAGTCTTTTGTCTGTGGCTGGCAAACTTTTAAGTACTAATTCAACATACATTTAAGTTTCAGTGCAGTTTTGCCTATCCTCAAATGTCAAACTGTCACACGTTGGATGTCTACTTAGTAGGTCAGGTATGATTAACTCTTTACCAGGCATATGTGAAATTGTTACGAAAATTGCATAAGTCTAAGTCTGAAACGTTGTATTCGTACTGGTAATTCACTCTAGTCCTTTTGTCCCAAAAGTGGTACTAATAGTTTGTGGTCAGTAACTATAGTGAAGGATTTCCCTATTAAGAAGTCCTTATGCTTTTCACATCCATATGTGACCCCTAGAGCTTTTTTCTCTATGGTTGAATACCTTTGTTCTGTTGGAGTTATAGCCCTTGAAGCATATGAAACTGGCTTGAATTCCCAATTGTCTTGTTTCTGGAGCACTACACAACCAATTGCATAATTGGAGCTGTCCGTCATAAGAGTAGTCTCTCTGTTTGGGTCATACAGTGCAAGAACAGAAGTTTCTGTCAAAATACACTTGATCTTGTCAAATGCTTCCTGTTGGTCACTACCCCAGTAAAATTGCTTTTTACTGCTCAGCAAATCTCTAATTGGCTTTGAATACTCAGCTAGAAGTGGGGAAAACTTTCCTAGCTGTGTGACCATGCCCATGAAACTTCAAACACTGTGCACATCCTTAGGTGGTGCCAAGTCCCTAATAGCCTTGACTTTGTCAAGGTCTACAGCTATGCCATCTTGACCAACCATATGTCCAACAAACTTTACCTGAGTTTTCTTGAACACACATTTGTCTTTGTTAAGAGTCAAGTTTGCTTGTTCTAGCCTAGTTAAGACAGTCTCTAGTCTTGAGTCATGCTCTTCACTTGTCCGTCCATAAACTAGAATAGCGTCAGTCTGGCATAAAACACCATCTATACATTCAAGGATTTGAGACATTCGCTTCTGAAGATATTCAGAACTGCTGCTAAGCCCCATAGGCAGTCGTTTAAATGCGATCCTACCAAACGGCGTTATGAATGTTGTGAGTAACTGACTCTCTGGTGCAAGATTTATTTGCCAAAACCCGCTATTGGCGTCCAGCTTGCTGAAATGCTTTGCACCCGCCATCCGCCCCAAACTTTGATCTATAATGGGTAAGGGATAATTTTCACGGCGTACATTTTTATTCAGCTGTGTAAGGTCAACGCATATTCGAACGTTAGAATCGCTTTTTGGTACACAAACTATGCCTACACACCAGTCAGTGCTTTGATCGACCTTGCAAATGACACCCGACTTTTCCATTCTTTCAAGTCCAGCTTTTACTTTTGGAAGCAATGGAATAGGTATGCGCTAGAGCAAACGGTTCCGCTCCTTTATTAAGGGAAATACGGTATTCTCCATCTAACTGTCCTAGCTCCCTAAACAATCTAGGATGGATGCGCTTAACAGAATCTACCGAAGTAACTTCATCAATGTTAAGCTTGACCAAATTTAAACCGATATTTGCAGGTCTACCCGATAGACTACCGCTAGAGCAAACGGTTTCGCTCCTTTATTAAGGGAAATACGGTATTCTCCATCTAACTGTCCTAGCTGCCTAAACAATTTAGGATGGATGCGCTTAACAGAATCTACCGAAGTAACTTCATCAATGTTAAGCTTGACCAAATTTAAACCGATATTTGCAGGTCTACCCAATAGACTACGATCAATGCCACGCATGACATATATTTCTTCTACTGAGTACTTGTTTTGGCTTGATAACGTTTCGGTAAAAGAACCTAAGACATTCAATTTCTTATTTCCAGGGCCAAATAGGTTTTTGTTTGTTTTCTTTAATTTTGGACTCCCTAGAGATAAGTATACAGTTTCCGGTATCACCGTAACATCAGCCCCAGTGTCTATCTTAAAACAGACTAACAAATGTCTCACCTTTAGTTTTTCTCTCCATTGACCATCTCCTGTTTCTATTGTTCCCAGATAATCACTTTCTTCTGCAAGTTCATTTAGTGTTTTAGTTCTGCGGCACACAGAAAAATGATCCATCTTTCCACATTTGCGACAGTTTTTCCCTTTTGCGGGGCAGTTTCCTTGAATATGCGTCCGATTAAACCTAGTACATTGTTTCTGTCCTTTAGACATTGGTGTCCTATGTTGTTGTTTTTTTTTTGTTGGATTTTGCTTCGGCGCCCGATATTCTCCCAAAGACTGTTTTGGTCTGGCTCCGCGGCTGACCTCGTCCACTGACCCTTGTTCTTTATCGTGCTGATCTTTGACCTGTCGTTTTATGATTTCACTTTGTCTAGCCATTTGAACTGCCTTTTCAAGTGTGAGTTCTGATTCTAATTGCATTTTCTAAATTTGTATCTAATATTCCAATCACAATTTTGTCCCTTATTTGCTCATTTTTGGTGTCTCCTGGAAATGCACAATTTTCAGACAATTTGTAAAGTGATCGTATGAATGACTCAATGGTCTCTCCTTGATTTTGGCATCTTGAATGAAATTTCGCACGTTCATGTATAACATTTTTCTTTGGATTGAAATGTTTATCAAATTCGTCCAAGACTTTTTCAAATTTCTTGCTATCATCAGCTGATAGATTGAAGGATTTCAACAAATTGTCTGCATTTTGACCCATTGTATAAATCAATGTAGCCACCTGAATCTCTCTATCATCCTTATGCAGTTTTGGTGCAGTTCGATAGAATGAAAATCTTTGTTTCCACTCATTCCATTTGCTCGGATTCGTAAAATAGAAATTTTCTGGAGGTGATAATTTCGCCATTATTCCAACAATTTAATGTTGCACTCTGTTATAAACAATTTAATGCTAATCCATTCTTTTGATCTGCGTTAATTAATCCCTTTCAATTTACGTTTTAATTTAATAACTATATCCCGTCAAATCGGAATGGTTTCTGATCAATTTAAGATATTGATTGATTTTAATATGTCATTAAGCATTTCTCTTAACTGATCCATTTCTTTTCCAATTACGATACGGTTATACACACAAACAAGCATTGGCGTGTGAATTCAAAATTTTAAGCGGTTCATCGTTTTTTTGTTGTTGTTTTTTTACATCATTCAACAGTCGTTTCCACTGTTACATTTTTCAATATTGCGTATCACGTATAGCATTACTTTACGGATCTGGTATTAATGTCTGTCCTAACATCTGATAAAATAGAACAGGGCTCATTTTAAATATAGCATATACATAACAAACAGATTCAGTTGATATCAACCCGCACTGCTCTACAGAACTAAACTAAGAACTGAACTTTTGCCTAAATTCATGAAGGAAGACAAAATTTCAAACATACGAATCGTTTATGATCATTGATCATGACAACACAATCATACACTTAATGTTTCAATATTTCAGACAACATAACATATAGGCATACATTTATAATTTGGCTCATCTAACAGGGCCCGATATAAAAAAATCAAAAATGCCTTGCCTGATTGCAATTATCAAATTTCATTATATTATTATAAACAGTGACACATATATATTGTACCGCTTTTTGCAAATTCAAATTTTTGCATTTACTATTTATCGTTGTGACAATATTGGTATGTTTATTTTTTTTTAATTAAATTATCTCGTGCCCATGACATGTTATCTTAAGCGATCAACATCTTATCTCGTGCGCACGACATATTATCTTGAACGATCAACATCTTATCTCGTGCGTACGACATCTTGTCTTGAGCGATCCACATCATATCTCGTGCGTACGACATTTTATCACGAACGATCAACATCTTATCTCATGCGTAAGACATTTTATCACGAACGATCAACATCTTATCTGAGCGATCAACATATTATCTCGTGCGCACGAAATCTTATCTTGAGCGATTAATATCTTCTCGGGCGATCAACATTTTATGTCGTTCGCACGACATCTCTTATCTTGAGCGATCACCATCTTATCTCGTGAGCACGACATCATATCTTGAGCGATCAACATATCATCTCGTGCGCACGACATCTTATCTCGAGCGATCAACATCTTATCTCGAGCGATCAACATTTTATCTCATGCGCACTACATCTTATCTCGAGCGCTCTTACCTTGAGTGATCAACATATTATGTCGTGCGCACGACATCTTATCTCGAGCAATAAACATCTTATCTCGTGCGTACGACATCTTATCTTGAGCGATCAACATCTTATCTCGTGCACACGACATCTTATCTCGAGCGATCAAATAAATGGCGTACGAGATACTTTAATCTTAAAAAGATAAATGCATGTCCTAAACATACCACCGTAGTTATATCTGCTGAACAAGAAGTAGTTAATACGATGACCAAAATAGCATGCACGAATCACTATAGTCATGTTTTTAACTGCGAAACGATACATTTTAAACTAGATTTCTGTTATAGTAAAATTGAAAAGATAAAATGAAATAAAATAAAACTTCTGCAACATATTTTTTCATGTAATTTATATCATCATTTCCAGTAGACAAGCTTACAGCTTTACAATTTTAAATGATACCAAAACGTTTTGACCTTACCAGGCATCAATATTTGATATACTTAAGTATGACTGTATATATAGAACTTGCTTGTTTGCAGACCTTCAAATGTAAAGGTAGTTTTTAGAGTATTAGGTACTCTCCTAGATGCAGAAGTTAATTTACGCCAAATGAAACGGTCGATCTACAAGTATTTACACTCAAACTATTACCAGAATAGTTTTACTGAAGCAACAAAGTTTTCAGTTTTTATTCGAGCAGTAATTTTAACAGTGAATATTTGCATTTCCACGACCTTTGTCTGTTGTACACATATTTATTGGACATTGGATATATTGAGCAATAGTTAGATCGCATGTATATATCCTGTAAGTAAGGAGTTTCTATTTAAAAAAAAACTGAGGGCTGCGTGATGTTTCTTTATTTTTATCAATAAGGCCGCTTATCCTGTATATGTAAATGCTCTTTGTGGGAAAGGTGAGTTTTGATGTAAACAACAGGCTGAATAATTTGACACTATTATATCCTCAACTAAAATGATTTAATTTATTTCTTTATTCGCAGTGATCATTATAACTTTCGAGATATATATTTGACGGCACTGGCGTGCTTTTGGGGAAATATCAATCTTATTCCAAACTTTTAATTTGCCTTTATAATAGTAGCTGAGTAATTTTAAATCTAAACCACAGAGACAAGGTCCTCAGATTTTGTCTTAACAATCAGTGCGAGTATACGTCAGACGTTTCTTATCCTCAGAAAAATAATGTATATTTTATGTAAAACGTAATAATTAAAATAAGAAAATTCTCGTTTGTTGAACTCAAATCTCGTGTATCAATTCGATGACGTCAGAATCTGTGTTGTGCTGTTGTAGGAAGGAATTCGAAAACTGTTTGAGAAAGACTTTAATATCACATATTTAGAGAAACGTGTTAGAAAACTACAGACGATGTGTTTAGATAGGCATTTGAAAGATGTCACTGGGAATATCAATAATAAAAAGTTGCGCACAATTTACAAATGGAGTAAGGAATCATTGAGACGCTACTTTATAAAAATGTCATGGAAATAAACCGCTTAGGCCATTTCCCCAAATATTTATTAATTATTTGATTTAACCAATCACAAAGTAATCTGCCTTTGTACGATATAGAGTAAGGTAGTCCTTCCATGAATCTAGTTATCTCGCCTGACCGCCCATCTTAGTTGGGTTCAGATTAATGGTACATCGTTATGAAAAACAAGCATTTTGGGACCATTAATCTGGTTAAACATTGGACAGTGTTATATTTACCAACCTTTAGAGAGAATGAATAATTTGAGCTGAAATTCGTGAGCTTGATTTGCCATTCTTACTCTGATGTTAATGTTTGTATCTGAGAAATTCAAATCAAACGCATGTCAACATGTAGAGCTATGCTAGATACGAACATTGGCCCGGGTACGCTGACACTTCAAATTAATAGTTTAGTATAAAAAGTCATACAGTCTTCTTAAACAATTAATTTCCAACATATTAAGCGAAAATCGGCGATAAGGTCTGCTAAATGTTTCGTAAATATGTAACTTAAAGTAGTCCCTGCTCGTTTTGTTACATCTTAGAAGAGAAAAAGTATTTCAGAAATGACCAAAATCACCCAAAAATATCAAATACACCTGGAAAAAGACGATATTTAAGGGTAGCGTTTCTGGCCGTTTCTGTACTTATATTTGAAAGTGGATGAGTGCTTGGTCTTCTAGGACCATCCTAGCATGAAATGCAAGCAAAAAATCCGGGTGGCCAAAATCACCCGAAAACTCGAATTTCTTACAGGTCCCGACCTGGAGAGAAATGACGATTTTTAAGGGTAGCGTTTCTGGCCGTTTCTGTACTTATATTTGAAAGTGGGTGAGTGCTTGGTCTTCTAGGACCATCCTAGCATGAAATGCAAGCAAAAAATCCGGGTGGCCAAAATCACCCGAAAACTCGAATTTCTTACAGGTCCCGACCTGGAGAGAAATGACGATTTTTAAGGGTAGCGTTTCTGGCCGTTTCTGTACTTATATTTGAAAGTGGGTGAGTGCTTGGTCTTCTAGGACCATCCTAGCATGAAATGCAAGCAAAAAATCCGGGTGGCCAAAATCACCCGAAAACTCGGATTTTTGACAGGTCCCATCCTGGAGAGAAATGATGATTTTTAAGGGTAGCGTTTCTGGCCGTTTCTGTACTTTTATTTGAAAGTGGGTGAGTGCTTGGTCTTCTAGGACCATCCTAGCGTGAAATGCAAGCAAAAAATCCGGGTGGCTAAAATCACCCGAAAACTCGAATTTTTGACAGGTCCTGACCTGGAGAGAAATGACGATTTTTGAAGGTAGCTTTTCTGGCCGTTTCTGTACTTATATTTGAAAGTAGGTGAGTGCTTGGTCTTCTAGGACCATCCTAGCGTGAAATGCAAGCAAAAAATCCGGGTGGCCAAAATCACCCGAAAACTCGAATTTTTGACAGGTCCCGACCTGGAGAGAAATGACGATTTTTAAGGGTAGCGTTTCTGGCCGTTTCTGTACTTATATTTGAAAATGGGTGAGTGCTTGGTCTTCTAGGACCATCCTAGCGTGAAATGCAAGCAAAAAATCCGGGTGGCCAAAATCACCCGAAAACTCGGATTTTTGACAGGTCCCATCCTGGAGAGAAATGACGATTTTTAAGGGTAGCGTTTCTGGCCGTTTCTGTACTTATATTTGAAAGTGGGTGAGTGCTTGGTCTTCTAGGACCATCCTAGCGTGAAATGCAAGCAAAAAATCCGGGTGGCCAAAATCACCCGAAAACTCGAATTTTTGACAGGTCCCGACCTGGAGAGAAATGACGATTTTTAAGGGTAGCGTTTCTGGCCGTTTCTGTACTTACATTTGAAAGTGGGTGAGTGTTTAGTCTTCTAGGACCATCCTAGCGTGAAATGCAAGCAAAAAATCCGGGTGGCCAAAATCACCCCAAAACTCGAATTTTTGACAGGTCCCGACCTGGAGAGAAATGACGATTTTTAAAGGTAGCGTTTCTGGCCGTTTCTTTACTTATATTTGAAAGTAGGTGAGTGTTTGGTCTTCTAGGACCATCCTAGCGTGAAATGCAAGCAAAAAATCCGGGTGGCCGAAATCACCCGAATACTCGGGTTTTTGACAGGTCCCGACCTGGAGAGAAATGACGATTTTTAAGGGTAGCGTTTTTGGCCGTTTCTGTACTTATATTTGAAAGTGGGTGAGTGCTTGGTCTTTTAGGACCATCCTAGCGTGAAATGCAAGCAAAAAATCCGGGTGGCCAAAATCACCCGAAAACCCGAATTTTTGACAGGTCCCGACCTGGAGAGAAATGACGATTTTTAAAGGTACCTTTTCTGGACGTTTCTGGACGTTCCTGTACTTATATTTGAAAGTGGGTGGGTGCTTGGTCTTCTAGGACCATCCTAGAGTGAAATGCAAGCAAAAAATCCGGGTGGCCAAAATCACCCGAAAACTCGAATTTTTGAAAGGGGCCGACCTGGAGAGAAATGACGATTTTAAGGGAAGCGTTTCTGGCCGTTTCTGTGCTTATATTTGAAAGTAGGTGAGTGTTTGGTCTTCTAGGACCATCCTAGCGTGAAATGCAAGCAAAAATTCCGGGTGGCCAAAACCACCCGAAAACTCGGAATTTTGACAAGTCCCAACCTGGAGAGAAATGACGATTTTTAAGGGTAGCGTTTATGGCCGTTTCTGTACTTATATTTGAAAGTGGGTGAGTGCTTGGTCTTCTAGGACCATCCTAGCATGAAATGCAAGCAAAAAATCCGGGTGGCCAAAATCACCCGAAAACTCGAATTTTTGACAGGTCCCGACCTGGAGAGAAATGACGATTTTTAAGGGTAGCGTTTCTGGCCGTTTCTGTACTTATATTTGAAAGTATGTAAGTGTTTGGTCTTCTAGGACCATCCTAGCGTGAAATGCAAGCAAAAAATCCGGGTGGCCAAAATCACCCGAAAACTCGAATTTTTGACAGGTCCCGACCTGGAGAGAAATGACGATTTTTAAGGGTAGCGTTTCTGGCCGTTTCTGTACTTATATTTGAAAGTGGGTGAGTGCTTGGTCTTCTAGGACCATCCTAGCGTGAAATGCAAGCAAAAATCCGGGCGGCCAAAATCACCCGAAAACTCGAATTTTTGACAGGTCCCGACCTGGAAAGAAATGACGATTTTTAAGGGTAGCGTTTCTGGCCGTTTCTTTACTTATATTTGAAAGTAGGTGAGTGTTTGGTCTTCTAGGACCATCCTAGCGTGAAATGCAAGCAAAAAATCCGGGTGGTCAACATCACCCGAAAACTCGAATTTTTGACAGGTCCCGACCTGGAGAGAAATGACGATTTTTAAGGGTAGCGTTTCTGGCCGTTTCTGTACTTATATTTGAAAGTGGGTGAGTGCTTGGTCTTCTAGGACCATCCTAGCGTAAAATGGTAAAATGCAAGCAGAAGACCAAACACTCACCCACTACGGCCACCAACCCCCATTCCAGCTCCATTTGATATTGATATATGAAAGCTTTAAAATTTTGAAAATTAACAAATGAAAATTCAAATTTTAAGACGATAATAAACTATTTGTATACGGACTGAACTGACCGTCATTTGGATATAACTGGATAAAAACAAGGGGTTAGCATTGTGTCTGCCTTTGTCAAATTCAGCATCGGGGTTTTATAGTTGTTTGGGGTATACAACAAATGGAATTAATCTGTCAAACCGTCGAAAATGTTTAGTCTTTGAATTCTTTTGAATCCATGAACGAGGACCATCCTAGCGTGAAATGCAAGCAAAAACTCCGGGTGGCCAAAATCACCCGAAAACTCGAATTTTTGACAGGTCCCGACCTGGAGAGAAATGACGATTTTTAAGGGTTGCGTTTCTGGCCGTTTCTGTACTTATATTTGAAAATGGGTGAGTGCTTGGTCTTCTAGGACCATCCTAGCGTGAAATGCAAGCAAAAAATCCGGGTGGCCAAAATCACCCGAAAACTCGGATTTTTGACAGGTCCCATCCTGGAGAGAAATGACGATTTTTAAGGGTTGCGTTTCTGGCCGTTTCTGTACTTATATTTGAAAGTGGGTGAGTGCTTGGTCTTCTAGGACCATCCTAGCGTGAAATGCAAGCAAAAAATCCGCGTGGCCAAAATCACCCGAAAACTCGAATTTTTGACAGGTCCCGACCTGGAGAGAAATGACGATTTTTAAGGGTAGCGTTTCTGGCCGTTTCTGTACTTATATTTGAAAGTGGGTGAGTGTTTGGTCTTCTAGGACCATCCTAGCGTGAAATGCAAGCAAAAAATCCGGGTGGCCAAAATCACCCCAAAACTCGAATTTTTGACAGGTCCCGACCTGGAGAGAAATGACGATTTTTAAAGGTAGCGTTTCTGGCCGTTTCTTTACTTATATTTGAAAGTAGGTGAGTGTTTGGTCTTCTAGGACCATCCTAGCGTGAAATGCAAGCAAAAAGGGTAGCGTTTTTGGCCGTTTCTGTACTTATATTTGAAAGTGGGTGAGTGCTTGGTCTTTTAGGACCATCCTAGCGTGAAATGCAAGCAAAAAATCCGGGTGGCCAAAATCACCCGAAAACCCGAATTTTTGACAGGTCCCGACCTGGAGAGAAATGACGATTTTTAAAGGTACCTTTTCTGGACGTTTCTGGACGTTCCTGTACTTATATTTGAAAGTGGGTGGGTGCTTGGTCTTCTAGGACCATCCTAGAGTGAAATGCAAGCAAAAAATCCGGGTGGCCAAAATCACCCGAAAACTCGAATTTTTGAAAGGGGCCGACCTGGAGAGAAATGACGATTTTAAGGGAAGCGTTTCTGGCCGTTTCTGTGCTTATATTTGAAAGTAGGTGAGTGTTTGGTCTTCTAGGACCATCCTAGCGTGAAATGCAAGCAAAAATTCCGGGTGGCCAAAACCACCCGAAAACTCGGAATTTTGACAAGTCCCAACCTGGAGAGAACTGACGATTTTTAAGGGTAGCGTTTATGGCCGTTTCTGTACTTATATTTGAAAGTGGGTGAGTGCTTGGTCTTCTAGGACCATCCTAGCATGAAATGCAAGCAAAAAATCCGGGTGGCCAAAATCACCCGAAAACTCGAATTTCTGACAGGTCCCGACCTGGAGAGAAATGACGATTTTTAAGGGTAGCGTTTCTGGCCGTTTCTGTACTTAAATTTGAAAGTATGTAAATGTTTGGTCTTCTAGGACCATCCTAGCGTGAAATGCAAGCAAAAAATCCGGGTGGTCAAAATCACCCGAAAACTCGAATTTTTGACAGGTCCCGACCTGGAGAGAAATGACGATTTTTAAGGGTAGCGTTTCTGGCCGTTTCTGTACTTATATTTGAAAGTGGGTGAGTGCTTGGTCTTCTAGGACCATCCTAGCGTGAAATGCAAGCAAAAATCCGGGCGGCCAAAATCACCCGAAAACTCGAATTTTTGACAGGTCCCGACCTGGAAAGAAATGACGATTTTTAAGGGTAGCGTTTCTGGCCGTTTCTGTACTTATATTTGAAAGTAGGTGAGTGTTTGGTCTTCTAGGACCATCCTAGCGTGAAATGCAAGCAAAAAATCCGGGTGGTCAACATCACCCGAAAACTCGAATTTTTGACAGGTCCCGACCTGGAGAGAAATGACGATTTTTAAGGGTAGCGTTTCTGGCCGTTTCTGTACTTATATTTGAAAGTGGGTGAGTGCTTGGTCTTCTAGGACCATCCTAGCGTAAAATGGTAAAATGCAAGCAGAAGACCAAACACTCACCCACTACGGCCACCAACCCCCATTCCAGCTCCATTTGATATTGATATATGAAAGCTTTAAAATTTTGAAAATTAACAAATGAAAATTCAAATTTTAAGACGATAATAAACTATTTGTATACGGACTGAACTGACCGTCATTTGGATATAACTGGATAAAAACAAGGGGTTAGCATTGTGTCTGCCTTTGTCAAATTCAGCATCGGGGTTTTATAGTTGTTTGGGGTATACAACAAATGGAATTAATCTGTCAAACCGTCGAAAATGTTTAGTCTTTGAATTCTTTTGAATCCATGAACGAAAATGAAACTACCTTGAATCAAATCTTTCTTTTTAATGACTTTTTACGACTTTTGGGGATATTATCAGCTATGGTAATTGCGACAGGTTGTAAGTTCTATCAGATCATGTTATGAAATGTCCATTAAAAATAAGATTGATTAAATCAGTTTCGCATTTTTCTATAACCTATATATTTCCAAATGAAAGATCAACATTGCTGAAGTTCATCAACGTATGTTTATTTTGAATCCCATATTATCAGTTGTAATGCGCTTTAGTCAAAACAATGCAGTTGTGTTTTCCGTTGTCCTGCACTAGTAATCAGTTATGATACAGATTCATACTGACCCAGCTGATTGAAATGTGATATAATTTTAACATATTTTACATTTTGCGGGGATGTCTTTTTGTCCTACATATTGTGCGCATGCGCGAAATTTTACATCAATTGCTAAAGAAGGGGCCGAATGTAAATTCGGCTATATGTTTTCATGACAAAGATATTTTTTATATGTAGGATTTGTTGCATAGTTTGTACTTTGTAACTGTTGAATTTTACAACTTCAATACTGTATTTATGTTCCATTTTGTCCTTTTCTTACTACGTCATTTATTTTGCCTTTCTGTAGTAATTGCTACCATTTCTAGGGAATTACAATGCATCCTTAAACTTTTTGTACCTCTGATTTCGTCCCCTATTATTACACCCCACCCCCTTTTCTTTTTGACACCTACAACATATCTACATTGCCTGTTTCTTTTAAGAACTGAATATGACGACCTTTAAAATATAATCAGCAAACAACATAATGATAGTACCATTTAACAGTTCTTTTTCACAACTGAACATAATTAATATAACACCCAAGAGCATATCATTGCTGCTGAAAGTAATGTTAGTACTACTCAATAACACACTGTCTCAGCTAAACATAATGATAGTATCACTCAGCTGTTTATTCTCATAGTTGAACATAATGAGTTTAGCACCAAACAGCATATTATTATAACTGTACATAATAATGTAACACCCCACAACGCATCTTTTTAACTGAAAATTATTTTGTTACCACATGCCTGTTTCTTTCAAGAACTGAACATAACGACTATAGCACCCAACAATACACTGGCTTGACTGAAAAAATACAATCAGCATACAATATAACACTTCAATAACTGGACACTTTGTGATTTTAACCCTCAATATTGTATATCGGACTTAATTTCTGTTTTGATATTTAAATTTATCACTGTTTCTACGATACAATTTATTTTCTTATCTTTCCAGTGGTGTATTTTTTCATCAATGAAACACTTATTAGTCCCCTTATAGTTGAAAACCAGTTACGGGGACAATAGGAATGCGCGTTTCCGTCCGTCATTCCGTCCGTCCGTCCAGTTTCGTGTCCGGTCCATAACTCAGTCATTCATGAAGGGATTTCAATATAACTTGGCACAAATGTTCCCCATGATGATACTACTTGTCCTGTGCAAAACCTGGACCCCTGGCTGAAAGGTCAAGGTCACAATTGGAGGTTAAAAGTCAACATGTCTTTTTTCCTGTCCGGTCTGCAACTCTGCCATACATGAAGGGATTTTAATATTACTTGGCACAAATGTACCTCAAAACCAGACAATGTGTCATGCATAACATTCAGACCTCTATCGCAAAGGTCAAGGTCACATTTAGCAGTCAAATGTTAATATTACATGAACAAGGTTTGTTTTGTGTCTGGTCCATGATTCTGTCATTCATATAACTTTGCACAAATGTTCCTCATGATGGGATAACATGTCATACGCAAATCCCGGACTCCTGGCTAAAAGGTCAAGGTCACAATTGGGGGATCAAATGTCAACGGGGCTTTTTTCCTGTTCTGTCTATAACTCTGCCATTCATGAAGTGATTTTAACATTGCTTGACACAACTGTTCCCCATGATGAGATGACGTGTCATGCGCAACACCCATAATCCTAGCTTAATGGTCAAGGTCACACTTGGAGATCAAAGGTCCATAGGATTTTTTTTCCTGTTTGGTCTAGTATACAAAACAGGATTTAAATATCAGTTTGTACAAATCTGCATATCATGGGTTCCACTACTTGTCCCTTAAAAATCTTAATGGAAAGCGTACCGTCAAAGTGTCAAGCGGTTGAACACTTTGTGTATATCAGAATCAGAAATAACACAAAAACATTCATTTGGGATTCATAAAACAAATGTGAATTCACAATGTTATTGCAGATGGGTAGGTACGTATTTCAAAAATATCAATTATTGCTCCAAATTCATAAACAGTTACGAGACTTATTTATAAAATGTTTCTTGAACTGCATTTTTATGTAATGCATGCATGTGAATAAAGAGATTACACTATATTTTGTTTAATTTAGTTTAGTTTAGATGAATTTGCAATAATTTGCTTAATTTAAATCTGAATAAAGTTTCCATGACATATCACCTAATTTTCAGTTTGGTTTGAGGATTATATTGCGTAAGTATCTAAATATTATAAAACATCGATAAAACTTTTATGTTGGAATTAGTTTAAGTTTTGACATTATTTCTTGTTATGTATCACTCTTCAAATATCTCGTGATAATTAATTTATAACTGTTTTAGAAATATATATGTAGATTGTCACAAGATACCCATCTCTACTTAAATCGATTGATTCAGAGGCTATGGTTTCGTGATTCTACATAAAATATCTTTAAGATACATTTGTATATGCAACAAGTATTTTTCACTTATTCAAGGACCATCACTCTGGTCTCTAGCTGGAAGAAATCACAAAGAGAACACCAGACTACACATGCTATGTAACAATTCTCTAATGTGTTATGACTCTAGGTCAAGTACATTTTGAGGAACATGGGACACAAACTTTTATGGCCTAAAGGACGGATTACACCAAACCGGAAGTGACTACTCAGTGTTACATGTGAAGTAGTCCAAAATGTAGTTCCATGCTATGGATGAAATCTGATATAATGAGTGACATGAGGAGGTGACAGTTAAATTATTGGCTTATGTTTATTGCTTATAGTATTGAGAATAGATCTAGACCATTTTCATTATAAATTTCTTGGAATAAGTTTTATTCTTTGCGAAAAATGTCTACCTACGCGTAACTGCTAAACGGCTGTTTTCATGGGGGCATTTTTAGAGGGTGATGTTTCTCAGAACAGATTATTTTTCTTATATTCAACATAACATGTCAATATTTTTCTATTTTTGATAAGAAGACATGTTATACTAAATGACCATATATGGTTTTTATATCATTGAAATGCTCTAAAGTGCTGAAAATGAGGTCTGAATATTTTGTTATTAATATGAAATAAATAAGGAATTGAATTGGTAGAATGTAACCTTAATGCATATTTATTTTGGTCAAGGGCCACGACTCTAGTCTAGCAAACAGAACTCATGTGCACAAATGCACATGCTGAATAATATTCCTACGTACTTTCATGACTCTAGGTGAAATATTTTACGACATATGTAACAAAAACATTTAAGCACTAATTTTTTCACTAAGTCAAAGACCATAACTCTGGTCAGGCTGATTGAAATCCCAAACAGAACACCGGGTGCACAATTTCACATGCTATAAAACAATCTCTTTTTTATGACTAAGTCAATTACTTTGAGATTCATGAGACAAAATCGTGTATGCCATTTTTGCATATTTTTAACTTAATCAAGGGCCATAACTCTGGTCTGACGGACAGCAATCCCACATGCTATAAAACAATCACCAATTTTTTTATGACTAAGTCAATTACTTTGAGATTTATGACACAAAATCTTGTATGTCATTTTTGCATATTTTTGACTTAAACAAGGGCCATAACTCTGGTCTGACGGACAGAAATCCAATCTTTCATAATCCTAGGACAAATATAAAACTTGTGATACCGAACTGCGTTTGATATTTGAGTGTTTCTTCCATATTTAACTGGTTATTAAATGTTATACTAGGTCCTTTCTTCTCAGCGTCTACCACTTTTTAGCGAGCGAGTGTTGAAACTTATGAAGAATTCAGGCAGTGATCGAATGAAAGATTAACTTAAAAATGTAAAGATGTAAAAGGATATGTAAAAGCTGCTCACTATATCAATGCTATTTTGTGTGTTCTTCAATCTATTATGGGAATGCGAAATATTCATAGACAAATCCCTGTGTTGTGTAGTATGAGAAATTATGATACGCACCTGTATAAAATTACTAATCAGTTTGTACCCCTTAAGTCGTAGGGTAGGACATGCAATCTAATCTTTGCTTGAGAAATGTTTTTGATAAAATTTAATCTAAATTATTTGCGAAAACATTTTAGTTGCTATCGAAAATGTATTAAATATATTTTAATCCCGTTTTACGTAATTTGCACAAGGGTTCTTACACAAACATTTAGTGTGCACTTTGGCATTTGTTGTATATAGTAACGGCAACGACATGAAGTATAACACAGTCGTTTATCACATTTTCGTACATAAGGTGAACATTAAGACTTTATTAATATTATTCCGCGGGCGTTATTCCATTAACTCTTTTGCACAGACTCAATTAAACTGAGTCTGCTTTATGTTGTTCGGTTGCGTTCAGTGCTTCCGAGGATCGTTCACAGATTTTATTGCAATTTCATTGCAATTGTATTTTTGATAGTCTATGTATACAATCATGTATATGGTATAACTGGTGTAATATATCCGTTATTTGCAGTCCAAAACAAACAACATTGAAAATACATTTTGCTAACGTCTAATCGGTATTGCGCCGGGTTGTTTAAAATGCTCGCCTCTACCGCAGACATTTTCGCGACAATAATGTGATAAATCGTAATAAGAAGTTTGCATTGTCGTCAATTTCCCAGGGTATGTTATGTATAATACGTATGCTCTTTTTAGAAGGTCTATGATTTTTGGATCTTGCTTCTAACTAAGTGTGTGAACATCCATAAAGCAGTTCATTAAAAGTTCTTTAAAGTCGTTTTTTTTTAATTTTCAATGTGCCAGTCCCAAACAGCAGCCAAGCGGAACCATTTTTTGCAACAAATGTGTGGGAAGTCCAGACCAGTATGCTACAGAATCTGATAAACTTTGATGAAGGTTCATCAAATAGTTCATGAGACGAATTTGTTTTTGTAATTTTTAGCTCCAGCTCAAGGTAAAAGGACCAATAAGAATCATTTGAGTTAGCTTGACAAGACACGGATTTTTTTTCATGATTCATCCAGAAATTTACTGGAATATGTCGCGTAAAGATTTTTGGTGGTCTTTAAAATGGTCTGAACTGACAGATTTGAAAAGAACTTGCAATAAAACTATATTAGGAAGCTTTCGTGAAGATTTGTCAAGTGGTTTATGGGAAGTTGCTTCAAGTCTAATTTCCATTTTAAGCTCTGGTGGCGCTAAAACGAGTCCATCCTGAAAAGTGAAAAAAATGTTGAGAGGCTCTTACAAATAGGAACAACTTGAATAAATAAAAAACAAAAACAAACAAGGATGCTACAGACCAAGTCAGGTGAAAATGCTTAAACTGTCATTAATAATCCTTTTATTTTAATAATATGAGAAAGCTCCTGAAAAGGATATTACAGACTTAGGTTAGTGATTGCCTATCACGTAATTCATAAAAAGTCATTCAAAGTTTTCGGTTATTTTAAGAGCTTTTTCCTATTTTTAGTTCCTGTTGCCCCCAAAAGGGGTCAAGTGGAACCACTTTAATAAATAAAAAGAGAACTATCAGGAGCGTAATATGAGATCGGCAAATGGTGCATTTTAGCCTATATTTGAAGCAAAAATATTACACGAATAACTGATTCTTTCTCACTTATTTTATATAAACCGTATTGTTTTACTAGGTATTCGTGTAATACTGCACGTGTAATCTGTGGTTCATGTACATGTGTCCATTTTTTATTGATAATAGATGGTTCATGATAACACAGTTTCAAACTATCATTATGATTGGACGTATCATTTAAGGAATATGCATATATTAAATACACTCAACAAAATTCCTAATCGGTCAGTTTTATTGTATTACAATTTTGTTAATAATGCAAGTATTTACACGAAATTTCACATACCGACATTTAAATAGGTACTGCAGCTAATTATTGATTTATTTTTGACCGACTCACCGCCAAAGTAACCGCTTTAGACGTTTTGGTCAATTTAGCATATTTTGCACGTGCATGGCATGTGCACCAATATGCACGTGTTAATGAACACTTTTGGCATTACTGACGAAAGTCCTACTAGAAAATCACATATCATCGTTAAATTGACACATGAGCAACGCGCCCGGGCTGTTGGAATTATACAACAAAATTCAAAATCGGTCATTTCAATGAATTGTACTTTGGTTAAATTTCGAAAAAAGAGCGCGGATGGTAGATAACCAATGAGTGAAGGTTCTTGTAAACGGTAATAAGGTTACAAATGGAAATAACCATCAAAGTAACAGTTACAAACAAAAAACATCAAAATTCTATTGAAACTGTAAAAACAATAACACACTTGCCGTAACTGTGTCCCAGTTAGCAACATTCCGACAGCTCGATCCCATTGCTCTTGTGTCAATTTCACCATAATATGTGTTTTTCTAGTTGGACTTTCGTCAGTAATGACAAAATTGTAAACGAACACGTGCATGGTGGTGCACGTTCACTGCACGTGCAAAATATCCAATATTAGGCAAAACGCTTAATGCGGTTACTTTGGCCAAGAGTCACCAAAAATAAATCAATAACTAGCTGCAGTACCTATTCAAATGTCGGCACGTGAAATTTCGTGTAAATACCTGCATTATTGACAAAATAGTAATACAAATATAAACTGACCGATTAGGAATTTTCTTGAGTGTATACATGTATATACCATAGCTGTTAAAAGGAAGTTGGCCATACCTCAAGCTTTGCTATCGTCATCCCGCGCTTCACATATCGCCTGCCCTGCCATGATGGAGAAGCGTGAAGCGCAAAATGACGATGACGAAAGTCGGGATTACGATGGCGAAGTGCGAAATTACGAAATTTTCACGATTTCACGCTTAGCTAACGTAATATCGTGCTTAGTCATCGTGATTTCGCGCTTTGAGCTCCATGCACTGCTTAATATTTCTCTATGGATATGCGAAACGCGAGGCGACGACGGCAAAATGCGAGATCGTAAAATATTAGCAATTTCGTGCTTCGCTTTCATGTATCACCTGCGCATATGAGAGAAGCGTGAAGAGCGAAATAACGGTGGTGAAGCGTTAGATCATGATGGCGAAGTATTAAGAATATTTCACGATTTTGCGCATGTGTTCTCGTGCTTTGCCGTCATGATTTCATGTTTCACCACCGTGGTCCAACACTTTGCTTATCATCTGCGCATGATGGAGAAGCACAAAACGCAAAATTATGATTGCGAAGCACGAGGTACAATGGCGAAGCGCGAAATTACGAAAAATTCACAGTTTCGCGCTTCGCCGTTGTGATCTTGTGCTTCGCCCTAACGAAAATGTATACAGTTAACTTTAAATATAACGAACACAGTTATAATGAAATTTCGTAAAGTTTCTTTTATAAGGAGCAATTTAAAATGTCCCTATTTTAGCCCTTCTTTGATCTATGTAAAACCAACATGGTTATAGAAATCATCGGATGTATGGAACATATTTCCATGTCCCAATGTTGAAATATACATAGAGAATAATAGGTTAGTGCCGTAGATGAGAAAGATTATCTGGCGAGGTGGAGGAGGTTATCGGGTGAGCCGAAGGCGAACCTGATAACGTCCGGAGCCGAGCCAGATAAACTTTCTCCATCTTAGGCACTAACCTATTATTCTATTTATCTTGTCATTACTTAATTTTCCGATATTTGGCAATTTATTTTACAAAAATAAGTGTGCGACAACCGCTTTAATGACGTCATATTCGTAATGACGTCACTTATATAATGACGTGATTACCGGCAAAATCGCAATAACTTCTTCGTTTTTGAATAAAAACTCATTATTTGACCACTCATTTTCTTAGTTCGGACATTTCCAACACAATGATGATAGATCTAGTTTCGTTGCAAAATTTCTTATGACAACAATATCGATCATAAGGTCACATGATCAACTGACCGTATATCACTGGTCACATGATCAACTGACGGTATATCAAGAAAGACATACGGCACCCTGATATCGGGTCGAAAATACTGCAAGTGACAGGATAAATTGAAATAACATGTAAGTAAGTAAGTAAATACATACTACAATCATTCTTCACAACACCCGGCCAAATGGGCCTATTTGTCACTTTTTAACTCATTATACATTCATAAAATGATCTAAAAAATATGAATGATTAATAATAAGATATCATATTAATTCACAGCAAATATGTGGATATTTTGTTGACCACACATACTGAATATTTTTTTCAACTAATTCTAATAGTTTGAAATAATGCTTATTACATGTACATAGTATTAACATATTGCAAGCTTCATCGTTTGGAAAGTGGACTTTGTCTTTTGGAATAGGTTTTTGCGAGATATTTAGCAACCTTTCGGGGGCGGGGGGGGGGGGGGGGGAGGGGATATGACACCACTAATGTTTCTAGCTTATCATTACTGTTCATTTAGCAACGAAGTGCATGTCTGACCGCTCATCCCTAAAAATGTTGTAACTAATATCTTCGTAAAGAAACGGTCAACTAAAAATAAATGAACCTCGTTTTCTAAAAAGTTCATACTAAACAAGGTACACAGTCTATTTCTGGTTCTTCTCCAACGTATCGTCCCCTTCTAATTCTTAATGGCAGTAACCCTATAGGTCAGAGACCACCAATTCAAAAAAGTACAGGGAACTTACTGGGAATGAGGTAAGTGTATATATAATTGATATTTTTTCACTGCATTTACAGTATTTTATTATACATTTTGACAAAATTTGCTACATTTTATGTGTATTGAAAAAACGTTTTATCAAACGAATTTCTCCCGCCATGTCAATGATGTAAACAGGGGGTCATCTCATTCACATGAAAATTACTTAAATAAAGTATCACTATTCATATGTTTTTCGTCCGATATTTTGGTCGAACTAAGATAGTTCTTGAAAAACGTGTAATTAGATATACATGTTTCGATGTATGGAAGGCCGTACACGCCATAATGTTACAATGTAAGTCTATGGGAAAACAACTGGTGGTCTCTAACCTATACCAAATTGTGCAAGCAATGAGCGTTCATGAAGGTTCAAATTTAATTTAACATAATTTTCTTGCGTAAACGCCAACTTAAATGTAACATATGTTCTTAATTTTCTAACTGACACTATTAATTTTGTTAAGACCATATATTGTAGTAATATGTTTCTTTTGTAGATTTACACAATTCGAGGTCAATAGTTATCATTTTGTCAAAGTGTTCCGGTAATTCTAGTTCATGTTATATATTCTTCAGACAACTACACCAATTATTTCTGCATTTATCATAGTCAATATTGAAAACCTGTTTAGAAATTCCGTGGTCATCAAACCCTTTAAGCCTGCCATCTACCGTCTGTAATCGCTTTTAATCATGCCGTGTCCCCAAAATTTGAGCAAACCCGTGTACCCCGAGGAATAACGAATCGCTCTGTTTTGTATATTGTCTATGGCTTGACTATATTTTAATCCCCAGACAGCAGCTGAGTAATCCAGCACAGGGGTAACAAAGGAATAGAACAATTTTTCAAAGGTTTAAAAATACAAAATCTTTAGTTTTATGTATCTTTATGTAAGCTATAGCAAACCAGAAAAAGTCAGTTTTAGGAGTTTTATAAAGGTATTAACATTAGCATTTGGAGACATTGTACTAATATATTGATTCATAAAACAAATATAAAAGAACATAGCGTGATTGTTGATATATCTCAATGAAATCTAAAGCCTAGTATTACAATGAAATCTTGATCTGATAATTTTTAGGAATGTTGTTTAAGGTCTTCTGAAATATAAATACTTATAATTTAGTTACCTATTAGGCCACTGAAAAAAGTATGTAATGACCAATAATAAGTAAAAAGATATTTATCTCACTGTAAATTGGATGTCACGAACATACCCGGGCAATAGCGTAGGATTTAGTTGGGTGTAATTATTTGATTTCTATTGAATTTTATTTTCTAAAATAATGTGGCCATGGAATAATTGATAATGGTATACATTTAAGTACAATTATAAAATATATATCAGATATTCTATGACGTCTGAAAATAACTTGATAATTATCATGCGTGAAAAATACGTCTGCAGTATTATGAAAATAGTCTAATCAAAATTCCTTTTAGGCTTGAGAGCCAACATTTTTTTTTACATAGTATTTCAGTTTTATTACAGAAGTTTTGTTTTTTTTACACCGCTAGCATAGACGGCGTATGATTGTAATATTTCACATGTTCAGGATTATTACAAAATACATTGTAAGTAATCAAATCGAAGGACAACGAAATAAATTACAAAACTGTGTGTACCTAAAACAGATAACACTGCAAAGACATTTGGTGAATTTAACGCACGTTAGATCAACTTATTATAGCAATCAGTTTGCTATACAAATAATTCCTATAGGGAACTGTTAATTAACTTTATGTTTAATGAACACATTTTGCTTGCCCTGATGAGTTCGCTTTAACTGGGGTAAGCTCTACTTTAAACAGAATATGAAGTAAGCAATGATTATGTATGAAGCGATCTCCGCTGCATGATATAGACTTCTTATTGCACCAAAGGAGATTAGCCAATTTAATTGTCTCACTACGCAGCTGCGTATCTGCGTAAAGATATCTACGCGTCTGACTATACAAGGATGTCACTAACAAAGTTTGGTGAAGATCAATAAATTGAAACTATTTGTACAGAAGTGTGTGAGGACCTTAGATTAAAGGTATTACAGATCAAGTTTGATGGCAGATTTTCGAGTGGTTGATGAGAAAAAGTCGTTAAAAGTATGGGTTTTTCATTTTCAACTCTAGCTACTGTTACAAGGTGCCGAGCTGAACCTTTTGAACAATACAAGAATGCTACATGTCAAAACGATATTTCAGTAGTTGGTTCATGAGAAAGTATCCTTTAACGTTTTTTTTTTCTTTCTTTTTTGTTGTTCTATTTTCAAGCTTTGTTGACCCCTGAAAGATGCCAAGCAGAACCATTTGTAAACTTTTGAGAAAGGATCTAATGAGGATGCTTTAGACCAAGTTTGATAACTTGATCCATAAAGTTGTTCATGAAAGGAAGTCATTTAAAGGTGTGTTTTTTATATTTTTAGCACTTGTGGCTCTTGAAAGGCTTGACTATCAGCAAGACCGTCTGCAAAAAAAAAAAATAGGGAGAAGATCATACTATGATGCTACAGACCAAGTTCGGTGATGATCCATCAGCTGGGTCATTAAAAGGAGCAGTTTAAAGTCTTTTCTATTTTTAGTTCTGGTGGCCCCTAAAAGGTGTCAAGAAATACGTTTTGAACATAATTATTCAGCCATATTAGGGTGTAAAAGTTAAGTGAAGATCTATCAAGTTGATTATTAGAAGAAATTTTTGACAGTTTTTTTTTACTTTTAGTTTTGCTGGCCAAGCAAAACCATTTTAATGACTTTGGGAAAAGTCCATGCCAGGATGTTACTGACCAAGGTTTGTTAGGAGAAAACATTTAAGGTAGTTTTGCACGTTTGATAAACTGGAAGTAACGGTGTTAGGGTATTTATCCAGGAAACGTAGAATAAAGACTAGATTCGCCGTACGGAGATGAAAATCATTTTGTGATTTAATAGCAACCGGTGGGTAACATAACAACTGCAATATCACTATCTATGTAAAAGTTTAATTGATTTCTGTCTTATTCAAGGCCATATAACTATCGTAGGAGGACCTGTTTCAGTGACTGACCTGTTTCAGTGACCTTCTAAAAAATCTGCTACCATTTCCAAGTGCAATATTTTAGGTAACTAATTATAGTAGGGTTGCTAATAGTAGTCAATAGTCAGTACTTTTATTCAGAGTCACAGTTTACATGGTGTAAATACATGTGAACAAATACATACACATAATTGAAAAGTTCATACGGGAGTGTTAATTTCTGAAGGGGAAGTGATCAAATCAAGTAGACACTTTAAATAGAACAAGGCAGTCTAAAAGACAGCTAAATCCCCCGCCACTGTTATGGATAGTGAAAGGATAAACATTTGACCTTTAGCTGTGTCCTTGACCTTGAACTGATATGGCTGACTCATAAATTCTGCACAACGTCTTGATGAGGTGATCATTTGACCCAAGTTTCATGAAAATCCTTCAAGTAGTTTAGGAGATACAGAGCTCAAACCTTTTACCTTGAGGTGTGACCTTGACTTTGAGTTGACATGGTTGACTCATGAGCTCTTGATGAGATGATCATTTGACCCAAGTTTGATAAAAATCCTTCAAGGGGTTTAGGAGATACAGAGTGGACACAAAATGGAAGGCTCAAACCTTTGACTCTAAGCTGTGACCTTGACCTTGAGCCAGCATGGCTGACTCGTAAGTTCTGCACATCAATTTGATAAGGTGATCATTTGACCCAAGTTTTATAAAATTCCTTCAAGGGGTTTAGGAGATATAGAGCATACACGAAATGGAAGACTAAAACCTTTGACCTTGAGTTCTGACCTTGACCTTCAGCCGGCATGGCTGACTTATATGTTTTGCACATCGCCTTGATGAGGTGATCATTTGACCCAAGTTTGATGAAAATCCTTCAAGGGGTTTAGGAGATATAGAGCGGACACAAAATGGAAGGCTCAAACCTTTGACCTTGAGTTGTGACCTTGACCTTGAGCCGCCATGGCTGATTCATGGGTTCTGCACATTGTCTTGACGAGGTGATTATTTGACCCAAGTTTGATGAAAATCTTCAAGGGGTTTAGGAGATATAGAGCGGACACAAAATGGAAGGCTCAAACCTTTGACCTTCAATTGTGACCTTGACCTTGAGCCAGCATGGCTAACTTATGGGTTCTGCACATTGTCTTGATGAGGTGATCATTTGACCCAAGTTTTATAAAATTCCTTCAAGAGATTTAGGAGATATAGAGCGGACACAAAATGGAAGGCCCAAACCTTTGACCTTGAGTTGTGACCCTGACCTTGAGCGGCATGGCTGACTCATGGGTTCTGCACATCGTCTTGATGAGGTGATCATTTGTCCTAAGTTTCATGAAAATCCTTCAAGGGGTTTAGGAGATATGGGGCGGACACGAAAGTGCTACGGACAGACGGACGGAAGGACAGAAGGACGGACAGAAGGACGGACGGAAGGACGGACGGACGGACAGAGACCATTCCTATAGCCCCCATCACTTGTGGCGGGGGATTAAAAAAAAAGTGATACTGTACGATGAAGAATATCAATAACATAATATCAGATTTAAATAGCAAGTAGAAATAAAAAGCAAAAACAAAAATAGAAGTTGAAAAATAAAACAACAAAAAAACAAACATTGCTTGCAAATTATATGGCACGTTATTTTTGTTGAGTAATATAGAAGTAGCTAGGTTTGCATATACTCTGTTTTGATTGGACGAGTTCCCAGGGCGCGCGAAGATCACGGAATCCACGTGTACAGTTTATGAATGGAGGCTACTATCGAGAGTTTATCGTAAATTGCAATAACAAAATAAGTTCAAAAGCACATTTTTCTTATGTTGATATCAAAATGGATTAAGATTTCGGAATGCGTGGACTTACACGAAGGTACTTTATTCTCTTTCTTAACTGAAATACAAATGAACAAGAATTCGTAATGCATGGACTTACACTGGTTAGATAAATCTTATTAAATTCTTTTGGTACATAATAGACACAGTTCAAGAAAGATATGTATACAAATAGGAAATTACTTAAATTCTCGCATTACATGTTTAACAAATAAGCATAAATTATGAATAATTGTTTCATTTTTGCACGACATCAGTTCTTTGTATTTCAGGATATTTGGTCTATGGGAAAATCTACGAGGGATGTATTTATTCCTAAGAGCTGTAAAGAAAGGACAAATTAAGAGGTAATGCATTTCTTCCCCAATATCGTTAAGTGGGCACCGTGGGCACTTTCTCTCCTCACGTGCAACATAAGATTGTCGCCAGCGCCCGGTTTCAACCGGGAGTTGATGGTTTCCTGTTCTGAAATGCAGGAGACTTAGTCGGAGTGAGCAAGGCAACGACAACAAATAGCTTTCCATCAGAAGGTTATCTTTAAATAGGCTATAACCCGTACCTTTTGAGGATCCATTTAGAGAAGTTGACCACTGCTGGTTAAATTGGTCTGTTAGAACCCTTTTAACCAAAATATCGATACCTTTACAATTAAATGTCGCCTGATTAAGCCAGTAACAGGAATATCCCGTATTGTCTAGAATGCTCTTAATACAAGATGACCATTTAAAAGCGTGTACAGATTGTTTCATGTTCTGATAACAAATATAAACAATTTTAGAATGCTTGGATAAGATTATTTTATTCCAAAACTTTATCATTCTAGCTTTAATGATAATTTCGATTGGGTATCGCCCAGATTCTGCATACAGCATATACCTAGGGGTACTGCTCCTACATTTTCCTATTTTACGTAAAAAAGTACAATGGACATTTTCTATCATGTCTAGATTACTATAGCCCCACACTTCGCATCCGTAAGTTAGTATTGGTAAGATGGTGTGATCAAACAGCTTTAACTGAAGATCCACGGGAAGATCTAGGTTATTTATTCTTGAAAAAAGTGCAAACATTGCCTTATTGGCTTGTGAAACAATATTCTTTTGGCATTGTAAGAAACTACCCGATGATGCGAACAGCACACCTAGATATTTATATGTTTTTACGACATCAACTGGTTGTTCACCTAACAGAAAATGATAATTCTGTGGCTTATTAGTTCCGAAAACAATAATTTTGGACTTTGTAAAATTTATATTGAGCTTCCAAGCGCGGCAATACGAAGCAAAATCATTTAGGCTGTTTTTGGAAATCTTTTTCGTTATCGCTAATGACAATAGTATCATCTGCGTAAAGTAAAACCAGTAGTTGTAGAAATATGACTTCATTGTCAATTTCGGGGCCTCCGTGGCCGAGTGGTTAGAGTCGTTGACTTCAAACCATTTGCCCCTCATCGATGTGGGTTCGAAACCTCATTTGGGGCGTAGAATTCTTCATGTGAGGAAGCCATCCAGCTGGCTTACGGAATGTCGGTGGTTCTACCCAGGTGCTCGCTCGTGATGAAATTGTGCACGGAGGGGCACCTGGGGTCTTCCTCCACCATTAAAGCTGGAAAGTCGTCATATGACCGAAAATTGTGTCGGTGCGACGTTAAACCCAACAAAATAAAATAAAATAAATCATTGTCAATTTCAGCATTTAGATTTATTCCTGCATTTTTCGTGCATAAAAAGTCTTCTAAATCATTTAAATACAATGAAAACATGACAGGAGACAAATTCTCTCCCTGTCGAACCCCGCAATGACTTTCAAATATATCAGAGATCTGGCCATTTGCCGAGACACAAGACTTAATATTTTGGTACATGTCGGTTATAACATTGAATATTTTACCACGTATCCCACTTTTAAAGCTTTTACTCCATAAACCTGATCTCCAGACTAAATCAAAGGCGGAAGAAAAAGAACTGCGTGTTGTGCATACGAAAAATTGCTCAACATTTCAATTTTTTGATTACACTGGCCAAAGTCGAGCATCATTTCAAACATAGCAGACATATTATTGTCCATATCCATATTGATTTGGAAGGAAAACGATGTGTTGAAGATGGCGACTGACCTGTCGACGTGGCACCTGTGGGAGTGTCGTTTCCGTTTCTTTTCTCGAACGACGAGCGTAAACCCTTCATCTAAAGCAGCATATCTACCTTTATAGTCAGATGTCATATTTCCAGAACTTTGAATGACAAATATAAGTCCAAAAACGTTCTAAAACACTTAAAACTGAAAATATTTCGGACCCCTGTGAAAACATGTCAACCATTACCACGTCCCGTAACTCTCCCACTGTGCATGCTAACTGGGTGACATCTTGGTAGAATTACAGATCCTCAACATGCCAGCTAAGATGATCTAGAGACCTTCTGCAGGCGGACTGGATGGCATCCAGGTAGAATCACAGAGAGCCACAGTAGTAGAACTGGGGGTTCTGGGACACTTTTTTCAATTTTAATTAGCCACCCTCTTCTAAAAAATCCAAAGTCGGCCAATTAAAAAAAACAAAAGATTTTAATAAATAATTTATTAAAATCTTTTGTTTAACCAAATGAAGAAAACATATATTTAAAAATAAAATCCAGAAGGAAAATTTAAGAGATTCTATATTTAAACTCCACACTTAAAATAGTTTAAAATAATTTATAATTGTTTGTTCATTTACTCTTTGATTGTTAACTTTTAGTATTCTATACAATAAATCATACAACGGTACTTTATCTTGTAACATTTTAATGAAAAATAAACAATAATATCCACAGAGTGTACTTGTTTTGTTTTGATATTGAACATTGTTGTACTTTGCATTTGGTATATATTCAATTACCTCCTTCGGCGGAGGAAGTCCAAATGGATCAAAGTACAAAGTATTTAAGTAACAAACCCAATGTGTTCCAGGTCCAACAGAGTCGTCCAAATTTATAATTCCACATTCATTATTCGACTTTGATTTTGGTAAACCTGCGGTCTCCGAGAGTTTCACTCTTGGTAAATTATTTCTACTAAATACACCCCTAAAATTTTTAATTGTAATCCTTTCCCACTTAACAAAGATGTAATCAAAGGTATTCCTAGACTAGCAGCCAGCATACCCAAAAAGCCGCCATTTTGTCTCTGTTTTTGTGTTAATTTAATCACCCCAGACCCTACTAGTTGCTTTCTTTGATTAGGTGTAAGATATGGTGATATCATATTTCTCTTATCATTAGCTACCGAAATCATACCATTTCCAAGTAACTTACTGACACCAGTACTGGCAAGTCCTGATAAAGCACCGATACCTAGAGGGGCTAATATTTTTGGAGCTATTTTTGCTGCCATTGGAAGAATTGTTTTTCCTAACAAACCAGCTAAAGCTCCTAAAAATCCACCATTTTGACCTTGACTGGACATTTGTTTTTTTGAAATTGTAATTTCTAACCCCTTATTATTTCTAATAGACTTTTTAATTTGATTAATTTGTGTTTTTGTTAAAAGTAAAGGAAAGTTTCCACGCAGTTGTTCACATTTTAATCTAAAATTATATGGAGTTTTATTATTATAAGCTTGTGCTAAATTTTTCTTTTGTCCATCTGTAAGGTTAACTTTATATTCAATATAATTTGATGACATTATATACTTTATATTTATTTTAATTTTATTTAATTTTAATTTTATTTTATTTAAACAACAACAAGTTCATTTCCAATAGTATTTATTTCAACTGTTTCTTCATACAATACAATTGCATAAACACGGACATTTTCTGTCGGTCGAACATTTAATTTAGCTGTTAGTGTAATGTGTTTAGGATCTTCTGTAGTTACTTCCTTTTTATATTCCAAATTAAAATGAACATATCCAAATAAACTATAAAAGTTTGATCTATTTAACAGACTTCCAGTAGTCTTATTATTTTGTTTATAATAATAATTAATTACATCATCATATATTCTTGATATACTTGTGTATTCTGTTTCTGGATAAAAAACACCATTACCAACTTCAAGACGACAAGATTCCAATGTACAATCATCATCTACTGCATTAACTTTAAATGTATCTAATAAATGCGGATTCTTTCTTTGTGCATTACTTTTATTAGGTCGTTGTAAATAAATAAATAAATACATGTTGTGGTTTTGTTACACCAGCTGTTATTCTAAAAGTTATGTTCGTCTGTCGTGTATCAGTTGATTGTGTTATCATTTCCCGAAGCTATGAACACCTTGCTTTTGTAAATCTTTCAGCAATTAGATTAAGTCCAAATTCATTGAAAATTAAACGCGGAACCCATAGAATTAATTTTGTTACAATTACTCTAACAGCATCAGCAGCATTAGCTCTAAAAATTAATTCATCATCATCTGTCAGCTGCAGTGTTATTTGAGTTTGACTTGGAGGTAAAATATTAGTTTCTAAACCCTGAAAAAATGAATAATTATTTAGTGGAATTTTAGCATTTACCTCATTACCACCCTGGATTGATAACTTTCTAGAAGCAAAACCTTTATTATATCCAGCTTGGTCATTCCTACTTTCGGCATCATCAGTAGTATCTAAATAGATAAATTCATTTGTTCCAGTTGATTCTGCATAATCATTAGATAATTCAACTAAATTTTTTACATTTATTACTTTGTATAAATTATTACAATCAATACAATTTTTCCCATTTTGTTTAACCACTAACTGATCAATTAATGAAGCAGCATTATTAATTAAAGCAATTTGATCTCCGTCACATAATTAGCATCATCAGCAAGCTTATTAACTTTAAAACTTACTTCAAAATAGCCATTAAACCAATCAAAATATGAGCTTCTATCATTAATTGTAAAGTGATATCCGTTTTTTTGTTGCTTAAACATTATTTCCCAAGACAGATATTAAAGCTGTATCTAATTGAATAGGAGTTATTTTCGTATCTTTCACAATATTGTTTTGTTCTAAACATGTATATATTATATATTATTTTATTTTTAATAAATTAATCTGTTAATACGTTAACGCGTCCCCGATCCTGACAATATTCTATTTATTCTCATATTAATATCCTCCTCCTTATTATTTTTACTGTTATTCTTTTCTTGTAATTCCTTAACAATTAAATCACCAACTGCCGGAGCAGGTTTCTTTTTAAATTTTTCAACAATTTTATTAGCAGCTAAATTTCCAACTTCCATTCCAACCTTTTTTGTTCCACTTTCTAGCGCGGCTTTTCCTGCTGTTTCCAGAGCTTTTTTTCCAGCTGCGTCCTCGGAGACCCCAGGTCTACCATGTATATTTTCTTCTCCTGTGTGAGCATCAACATCAATAAATATTCCTTTATTTTTTATCATAAACTTTCTTGTACATTATATAAAACTAGATTTTAATAAATTTCTTTTAATATTAGTGTAAAACTTGTTTAAAACCCCATTAAAATTAATTATTCTACCAAATATGTCTGTAAATATATTCTTATTGAATTTTAATATATTTTTATTAATTTCAGAATATCCAACTCTTTGTGGTTCTTTTGTAAATGGATAAGCTCTTGTTAAATCTGCAGTACTTAAAGCATAGATAATATCACTGAAATTACCATCAACAAGTGAATTATCAATAAGATCACAATGAATATAAATTGTATCCACAGAGTTAGTTATATTTGGTGTTGTAGTTCCCCATTCAGTATTTCTCAATGCTTTTTTCTCAAATCCAAGCAATGTATGAAAATTTGACATTCTTAAATCCAACATAAAATATCTTTAATTGAAATCAAAATCTTAAACTACATAAATCAAATTCCAAACTTATTGGGGGCAATGTCTGATTTATCAAATTCATAATCATCATTACTTATTAATGTTTCCCTTATATAATTATTAATATCAGTGTAAACTGTAAGAACCATTTGTAAATATAATATCTTTCCAATCCTTACCATTATTATAACGAATTCTTTTATTATCATATTCATCACTAATATTATGCCAAGAATAAGTCATAGTGTTAATACTATCCAAACCAACAACATAAGTTTTATTTTTATCTAAAATTAAAGAACGACCAAATCTGATTGTAAAATCACTCGGAGTATTTTTATTATCATCTTTAACTGTTTCAGAACTTAATACTATTTTTTGTTCCATTTATATAATTATTAAACATATTTTTTTAATGAAAGTGTAAATTCAAGAAAAATATTTTTATATAACATTTCATGTTGTTCTGGTAAGAGTGAATTCATTTTTAATAATTGATCTACTACCCTAATACCCTCATTTTTTAGTTCTTCATTATTATTTCCAGCATCAATTGAACCACAAATTAACTCCAAGTCATTAATCAGGTCTTCTGGATCACACGGACAAACGTCATAACCCTGTCCCCTAATTACTTTTTTAAACTCTTTTATTGACAGGTAATCCTGATTTTTCTGTTAATTCTTTAAATATTTTTCTTGAATGAATTGAATGTTTTTTATTATTGTTATATCTTTTATTAATCAAATCAATCAAATCATTATCTACTTTAGTGTTAATTACTTCCTTTCCAGTTATTCTATCATTAGCAATTAATTTGTTTTGTCCGTAAAGTTTATTTAAGATAATAATTAAATTACCATATTGTCCATTTGATAAAACTTTATATGGGTTATGATATCTTATTCCTTTTCCCATATATTTTCCTTGTTTTAAAATAACATTGATTACTTCTCTATATTTTTTATAATTTTCCGACTCAGTTATAATTGCATCCCTTTTTTTTAGATCGAGATTTGTGGGATTTTTTATTCTACTTATTGCACCAGATTTGTTACCCAATTTTTTTATTTTCTTTGATACCTTTTCTATGATATCCTCTTACTTCTTCCCTATCATTTTTTCATCGGGATTTTCAAATTCAGTGTGAAAAAATTCAAACACTTCTTGCGGTGTCCAATATTTTTTGCATCTAAAAGATCTAAATCAATTTCTTTATTTAATACCTCCGGATCAAATTCTTTTGGTCTTGCTCCCAATTCTTCTTCTGATTCTTCAATTGTATCATCAGTTGTTTCAGTTATTCCCATCTTTTTTCTTCCGTAATCTTCTAATCTATTAAATTCATCTTCAGGAACCCGTCCAGCAGGTTCATCTCCCCAATCTATCGGTATATAAGAAGCTGATTTTAAAGCTTGTTCTTTTTCATAATCTTCCAGTACTTTTTTAATTTCTTCTTCAGTAGGTTTTTTGTTTATTTCCCTGTATTTTTTATATTCCCTCGCCAGTTCTTCAGGAGATGGTAAACCTTGATATGTTTGTATGTCTTTCATTTCATCACCTAATAACGCTAATTCCTCCTTAATTCCAGGTAATGCTTTTAACTGACTTGATAATTTTTCTTTTTGACTTTCTATTCCTTCAGTAATTGGTTTATAAATTTCAGTGTAGATATCCCGATTTGTAGCTTTTTTAATTTTTTCTCTCATTATTTCTTCTCTAAGAGCCCTCATCTTTTGCCCGACTAAGTTTTTTCTTGTTCTCATTTCATTAAGTTTTGATTGCATTTATATAATAATGTAAGATAATGTAAGATAATGTAAAATAATGTAAGATAATGTAATATTATTATTAAATTTATATATAAATGGAAATTCCAAATTATGATACAAAAAGTAATACCAAACATAATAACTTTAAACAACATTATCCTTTTATGCCGGATTCATGTTTTAGAATGTTAATATGTGGGTCTTCTGGATCTGGAAAAACAAATACACTAATGCATATACTTCGAAAACCTCTTATATATTATGATAAATTATACTTGTATGCTAAAAACCTAGAACAATCTAAATATCAGGATTTAATTAAACTTTTAAATGGAATTGCAGAAAAAAATAAAATAAATCCAAATGAAATACTTGAATATTCAGCTGATCCCAACCAAATTGAAGCCTGTGAGGATTTTGAATCAGAAAAACAAAAAGTAGTAATATTTGATGATTTTGTATGTGAAGATAAAAAGGTTCAGAATGAAATAACAAAATACTTCATTCAAGGACGTCACAAAAACTGTTGTGTTATTTATTTAAGTCAGTCTTACTATAAAACACCAAAAGATATTCGGATTAACTGTTCACATTATATTTTATTTGAAAGTCCAAGTAAACGAGAAAATGATATGATTTGTAATGAACAAAATATTAACCCTAACTCTTTTGCTAATGCAACAAATCAAAAATATGATTTCTTATATATTGACAAACCAAGGAAGTTTTTAAGAAAAAACTTTACTGGTAATATATAGATGGGAGTTTTTAATGATGTAAAACAAATTAATCAACCTGACAGTATAAGTAAAGTTAAATTTGATATTGATTTAAGTGATTATGCTACTAAAAACAATTCAAAAAACTTAAAAAAGAATCGGAATCATATCTTCACAGAAATAAGGAACTTGATAACACAATGAACAGAGCATTAGATATGGGAGGTAATAACCTTATAAACCTAGGAAATCCAGATAAACCTAACGATGCAGTTTCGAGACGATTTATGTTTAAAAAAGTTCAAGGTGTAATAGATGGCTATAACCTTGAAGATATCAAAAGTATAAAACAGACATTAGAAACAGAAGTAAAAAAAAATGAAGAATTAACAAAAGATTTTAAAAATAATTCATTATTAATAGTTCAATTACAAGATAAAATTGAAAAAGAAATGAAAGCTATGGTTGATTCTATTAAAGAACTTGAAGAGAAATCTGATTTGACAGACGAAAACATAAAAGAAGTATTTAAAACAAATTTTGAAAAGTTATACACTCAAGTTCAAGAATTAAAAGATAGTATGATTAAACATGAAGAACTAAAAGACAAGATTATTGAAGCTGAGAAAAAGTTACAAAATATGTATCAGTTAGAAATCAGAACAGAATTAAATAAACTAAATTCTGAAACTGAAAATAAGCATAAAGATTTATTAGAATTAATTTCAAATAAACTTGCAGAATATAAATCTGAACTGGAAAAAGCAGCTTCACAAAGAGGTGATGATCACGACACAGCATTAGATAACCTTAAAGAAGAGCTAAATTCTAAAATAGATGAGTTTAAAAAACTAATTCGAATTTGGATTAGTACTGTTGACAACCGTCAAGAACATAAAGTATGAACTGGACCTAAGTAGTATGAAAAATCAGTTAAACAAGAAGATATTAATGAATTTAATACTAAAGTTGAAGAACATAAAAATGAACTGGACCTTGTAGTTGAAAAATCAGTTAAACAAGGAGAAGCAATTAACACAATTAATGATCGGCTAGAAAATTTAAAGAAACAACTCCGGATCTTGATTAGTACTGTTGACGCACGTCATAATTCAAAGTACGCGGAATTAAGTACACTTACAGAAATATTACAAAAAGATATCAACGAGTTTAATGATAAAATTAAAAAAATAATAAATGATCTGGACTCTGTAGTTGAAATATCAGCTAAACAAGGAGAATCAATTACTGCTAATACCCAAGTAATTTCTACTAATGCTGAAGAAATTATAAAAGTAAAAAATGTTTTCTTAAAACAAGAAACACAATTAGCTAGAACAAAAGGTATTGTTGACAATTTGTCTGCTTCTGAAGTTGCTACAACAAAACGAGTTGATGATTTAGCTGAAGTAATTCTTGAACATGAAAATAAATTTGCAGAATATAAATCTGAACTGGAAAAAGTAAAACGTGAAGTGTTTCTTTTTGAATATAACAGTGGTTATAATGATGGAGAACTACCAGGTTCTTTTACATCACGTTCATATATAAAAATGAAAAAGTATTTTGATCGCCACGGTGTCTGGATATATTCATTATATGAAAATTTAATTAGAAGTGGTCAGGGATATTTTAATGCATTTAATTTGGTATCTGGAAATATCGTAGATTATAGAGATTTTATAAACACTAACCAAGAATATAAACTAGCTGTACCGGATGTGCTATTAAAAAATGTGTTTTCAACCAAAAAGGCTGGAACTTATATAATAGATATTAGGTTTTATTTAACGTCGTTTGATCAGATGGAAAAATGTCAAATATCACATTTTCTTTTTAGGTGGTGGCAAGATGGTTTTACAGGTAAATTTCCCGGTGGGAGTGTAAATATAACACCCGAGATAGTTAGAAGTAATCCCATCCAAAACATTTTATGTAGATATCAAAAAAAAATTAAAATTTATTTAACAGAAAGGACAATGTTTGACATTCATCCTTATGACGATTCATCATCTACAGAAGTATCATTTATTCTTATGACGGAGGGTTATGTCAAATTCTACATATTGGAGGAATATATAAATTATAAAGAAAGTAAACTTTTGAATTAAAAACTTTAATTAATTACTGTATTTTTATTTAACTGGAATAATTAAATATAATGGAAATTCAATAATATAAACGAAAAAAATAAGTAAAAAAAGAAAGACAAATAATAAGAAAACCTCCATTGTTCTTAACATGTTATACCGAAGATACTGATAGTGGATTATTTCAATGGAAAACTGTAAATGCTAGGCCTGGTTTAGTTCAAAATGGTAGTAATGTAACAGTTAATTTTAATTGTATTTTAATTATTCTTGTTGATGCAATTAAATTAGATAAAGGAGAAGCTAAATTACAACTAAAAAACAAAGAAAATATAATTCTTCAAAGTTACGATGTAAAAAATAACAGAAAAAATGAATCTATTTCTATCAATTATGCTAATAAATTTAACATGAATGATCTTATTTATATTAATTCTTTGAACGTTAAAAATATTCAATTAACAATTTATGGTTCTATTATTTAAGTAGAAACTTAAAGTTTCCCCTAAAACAATCATAAAAACAGAAACTTATGTTTCTCTAAACCGGAGCTAAAAATTGGGAAGTGATGTCCCAAAGAAAAATTACAACGTAAAAGATGTCCTAAAAATAAGAAACTATGTTCTTTCTAAAGTGTGAAAAATTACATCGTAAAAGATGTCCTAAAAATAAGAAACTATGTTCTTTCTAAAATATGAAAAATTACATCATAAAAGATGTCCTAAAAATAAGAAACTATGCTCTTTCTAAAATGTGAAAAATTACATCGTAAAAGTTGTCCTAAAAAATAAAAAACTATGTTCTTTCTAAAGTGTGAAAGATGTATAAATCTTTAATTTTTATGTTATAAGCCAGGGTAGTAACCCCGATCCTCGAGGATATATCTTTTATCATCATAACATGATAATGATGTTTTAAATTATAACATAACTAGAAACATTATGTTTTTTTAATCTTATAACTTTAAATTCATGCATACTTTGTGTTGAGTTAAACAAAGTATCTTTGTAATCTTAAAACTATTGTCTTCTTAACAACACTCTTTTTAATTCCTTACATTTTTTAATATTAATCTGAGCTTTATGCTCACATGAATTCTCAAATAAATATGAATACATTTTACTCCGCAATCCAACAAACTCAACTATTGGAATGCCGGCAGCTTCATCTTTAAATTTTCCAATACTTTTTATTTATTACCGAAGTAAAATTTTGAATTACTTTCGTATTTACTATATCAAATAATTCTTTATCTTTATAAAATCTTTATACATCTTTAGTTTTAATTCATAACACAATGAGTCTGTGTCAGTAAAATAATAACTTTGCTGAATCTCCATACTTTCTTTAATGTAATTATAATGGAAATCATACATTAAATATTTGATAAGTCTAGAATGCACATTCCGCGTAACAAGGTCTATTTAATAATAAACTTTCTTTTATTCTATAATCCCAAAAAGATTCTCGTTAATTTTGTTGCACTAATAAATGATGGTTTGGCAACATGTTTTAATAAAACATTTCGTCATGAGTTAGTTTAATATTTAACCCTCTTGCGTAAATTCTCCATCTCTTACCGAATACAGAGTTGTTCATCAACTTAAAAAAGTCCTTTTCAAATGAATTTTTTGCTTCAGATCTTTCTTGTATTAAAGTCAATATATTCTTTTAACCAGGACTTTCATCAAAAGTTAAACTCTATGTATTTTGTTACTTTTAAACCGAGTTTTGTATACAGTTCAAGATTTTTTAAAATGAAACAACATATTTTTTCCTTTTTCATTAAGGTTGAACCAACTTCTTTACATTGCTTTTTCCTATTTCAAATTTTTCTTTAATATTTTTACTGGTAATTAGATAACCATTCATCTGGTATTTTAATTTTTTCTGGAGCTAAAGGATAATCGCTGTGAACAGAATGTAATTCTTTTGGATATTCCAAATCACATTCAATAATAAAATAAGTTTTACCTTTTGTAATTAATTTCTTATATTGTTTTTCGGTGACCCATTTAAAGTTTCCAGAGGGCAAAGGTCGCGACATACCCCAACCGTAAAGGTTATTGGCGTCAAGGTACATAATGTATTTACTTTTTTCTTTTGGATTGTAATCTTTCATATATTTATTATTTGCTTTGCTATATCTGTTCAAAATATAGCTAATTCCGCCTCTAAGACCTTTTTCAATAAATAAATACATATCGATATCAGTTATTAAATCTAACTGAATTCCGGTCATTTTAAGCATTGCATCCCAGGCTAACCCAGGACTACTAAAATAATGGCACGGATCTAATTTATAATATGATAAACACAACCTTCTAAAATTTTCAAATACGTCTGCTAGAAGCAGTACGTCAGTTTTTAGGTAGAGATCATGGTAATCTCCCATTGTTTTTATTTTAAATTTTTTCCAGATATTTTTAGCATGTTCGTTTCATTATCATAAATACTAGTTTCATTTAACACTGAATAAAATTCTTCTTTTGATGGTAATTTAGTTTCTTTGAATTTTTTGAATGAATCCATGTAATCATATGATAAACACCTTTTGTTTTTAATGAATTAAGTTTATTTTTAGGAATTCTTGGGATAAATATTTAAAATCTGGATGTTTTTTACTAAGTTATCCAATGACTGCGACATAAATTGGGAAAATGTCAATAAAAATTAAATCAGAAATCATAAACGCCATGTATTTTTCCATATTGTTCGAAATGACGTTAATTTCTTTTTTGAATTTTCCTATTTGCTGCATAATAAAATGGCTGTCATAACCTCTTAAATTATGAAAAACAACAGGAATTGTATGCGTTAGTCTAAAATTAATATTACACTCTGAGTGGGCGCTTCCTCTAAATTTTCCAGTTATATGACAATGGTCTCTTACTGGTGTTTCATTTTTCTTATATTCTTTTCCACAGATATGACAAGATGTTTGCTTTTTAAATAAAGCTTCATCTTTTTTAGACATTTTCAAATCTTTCTTAAAGTTTTCATTAAATATTTCCTTACAATGCTCTTCTTCCTCGAGCATTTTTTCTATAAACTTATAAACTGCGTTGGGTCCTCTGTAAACCCGTGTTGGTTTAGTATATTTGTCGTCATAACAACAAACAACTTTGTAACCATAACCACAATCTATATGTTTTTGATATTCTTCGGTAAATGAAGATTCTGGATTTGGTTGGGCACTTGAAACTTTCTTTGTTACTAATTCAAAATCAGCATAAATAACAAAGGGTACTTCTAATTGTTTGTGGTAGTTTTTAAATTCTACTTTACTACCTTCTGGTGGCATTTTAACACCCTGAACACCATTGATAGCTAAACAATTTTCAACATGTTCTTTTAATATTCTTTCTTGTGTAAAACATTGTAAACATGTTTTACAAAAATACTTTTTTTCTTTATGTTTTGTTTTGTTAAACATTAATCTATTAAAGTCTTTTATCCAAACATAATGATGGACCGGGGCCCCTGGTGACGTGCCATTTATCTTATCTGTACTGATTAATAACATATCACAGTGTTCTTCGTATTGATATTTTGATATGTACAATGGATAAATTCCCATAGGTTCTTCATAACCAAATATATTAAATGAAATATCATTTAAAACTTCTATTTTAGGTATTTGATTTAATGTAACAGGAAATTTAATTCCAATATAATCAAGATCGTTTATATGTTTTTTATAATTTGAAACTCTTTCAGAATGTTTTGTTGCAGGAAATTTGTAAGCTAAATGACACCATCTAAAACATTCGTTATCATCATTCTTTATATTTATTAATCCTTTCTTTGGATTCTGTAATGGTTTTGGTATTTCTAAATAACTTGAAGCAGTCAATGGACTATACTTATATCTATTTATATAATGAGCATCAACTGACTCTATTCTCCAACCGCTTCCTTCTGAAATCCAATTACCAATTCTATTTATTATTTCATCAAAAGCTTGATGTAAAGTTTTTTTTATTTCGTTTGTGTTAATAATTTCTAAAGCCTTTGATTGAAAATAAGCTGATTTATATATTGTATCAGTTTTATCCATTTTTACAAAAGTTAATCTTAAAACAACGTTTATTTTTATACCTTTTAAAGTTTTAAGTTCGGATTTAAGAATACCAAATGAGTCGTTTATAGTTAAATATAATTGATTCTTTGGATCTTGTCTATATTCAATCTTAATTTCAAATTTTTATAATATAGTTTTGTGGATCTCTCGATTTCCATCTATATATTATATTTAGAAAATAAATCTTCAAGCAAAAAAGGATTAAAAAAATAATAAAATAAATAAAGTTTAAGAAGAAATAAAATATTTAAATTTTAATCTTTTTCCATTAACTTTGATATTCCACATTTTACTCGGTTTGTTTCCCCTTCACAACACATTTTATTAACCCAGCATTAATACCAAATTCTTTTGATGCTTTGTAAGTGCTTTTATATGTTTTTTTCTTCATTAGTATCACAATCGGTTACAATAACTTTTTAGGATTGTTTCGATAATTATTTGGTCTGGGACAATCACATAACCTTTCAGTATTTTCTTTTTCAGTTAATAGACAACCACATTCCCATTCAAATAAATTTCTTTCTAATAGATAAGGATCTATAACATTTTGTAAATTTTTCAATGACATGATTTTTATATTCATCGCTAACTATTTGATTAAGTTTTGATTTAATAACATTTCTTCTTTTAAGAACTTTTTTATATGAATTTTTGTCTGGATTCATTATTTCTCCTAAAGTGCTAGATAATTTTGACATAATCATTCTATCTACCTTTCTATTAACCATCTATATATAATATACTTATAGAAAAAAATCTTTAAAATACACACGTAAAATTTAATACTACTCTTCTTCTTTTTTACTTTTATATCCGTTAAGTTTAAATTCCTTCATATACATTTCAAGAGGCATTGACTAGTTTTTTTCTTTCTGCATTTCTAACAGTATTGTAAAAATATCTTGAATAACTTTTTTCTCTTCTTCTTTTCCAGGATCATTGGGGTTACGAACAGCTAAAGCTGCAATCCGTGCTTTTGTTATTAGTTGTTTTATTTTGTGATGATGTGTTTTTAAAATAAATTTCTTGTCGCCAACTTTTAGTCTATTGATAAATATAGTAATTATTGATGGAACAGCACCAGCAACTGCTACAAATATAGGAATAGCTGGAACAAGTGCTAATGCAGCTGAACAACCAAAGATACCTGCTGTAATCTGTAATCCTGTATTTACTCTTCCACAAAATTTATAACTTTTTCTGTAAGCAGCAGCTAGTTTAGTTAAGTGGATAATTAATTGATCTATTGTTTCTATTTTAGGAAACCCGTGGTTTCCGAAGACTTTGTCTTCATGAGTGATTAGATTTTTATTACTCATTTATATAATATATTTTCAATTTAAATTTCTTCCAATTCACTAAACGGAACCCAACTATTAAATTTTTCATTGTAACCTTTCCATTTTACTGAAGCTTGTTTTTCCTTATAGTCTCGTCTAAATACTTCTTGCGTAGTAGGTAAAAGTTCTTGTTCGTAAAATGAACCCTGAATTATTTCATCATTTAAATCTTTTATAGTGTATGTTCTGGCATTTGTATTATGAATTCCATGAATTATAAATATCTCCTCTGTCCAGTTTGGTGTATATCCTTTTCAAAATGTCTTTTGCTTAAGCGAACACGATCACCAATTTTAAATTTTGCTTTACTCTTTGGTATCTTTAAATTACCATATAAGTTAAAGTAAACAATACCTTTATTTAAGTTTTTACTGGCTTTGGTTGGTGTCATTTTTATAATAGAGTGTTTTGTTTTGTTATATTTATCAACCATATCCTGCAAATTATCTAAATAAGTATAAGTATTATTTGCTGTAAAATATTTCCACATTATTCTTTTTAAACTTCTATTAAATCTTTCGATTACTACGGCCTTTCCTTCATTAAATGTATGATACATGTTAATCTTATTTTTATTCAAAAATGATTCAAACTTTTTATTATAAAATTCTTTTCCTTCATCTACCCATAAATTTTGTGGAATCCTTGCAGTCTTCGGCGACGTTCGTCCCTGAATTCTATCTTTTAAAATTATTTTTTCAAATGCTTCAGTAACAGATTCTCAGGTTTTATTCTTTAATGGAATAACCCAAGCATATTTACTGAATATATCAATAACGGTTAACAAGTACTTTACTCCTTTATTATATTTTGAAAAAGCTTGCATATCAACTAAATCGGCAGACCAAGTATCATCAATATCATTGACAATCACTCGTCGTTTTGTAAATTTTCTTTTAATTGGCTTATGTAATTCTTCTGCTAATTCATCACTCCAATTTTGTGCTCTAGGTGGTTTTTTGACTTTCGTTTTTGTCCAAAACCAAGTTTATATTTCGTTTTAATTATAGGTTTTACAACTAAATGTTTTGCAATCTTTTCTCCAAATGTTTTTGATTTAGTGTTATTTAAGTTGGAAAGCATTTGTTTGTCACATATACCCTTTTTTACACCGTTGTCATAGCAAAAGTCGTGGGTCTTACATACTGCGTCCAGTTCGTTGACAGGAGGTCCATTATCTAAAGGATTTCCTGGTCCACAATAGTTATATCCTGGAAGTGTTAACCCTTTTTTAGGTAATAAAGGTAACACTGCTTTATGGATGTCTAAATTACCTGCTGTCATAGTACTTTTAACAAACTTTGATTTCATTCTTCCACAAGACGAACAAGTAGCCATTATCATTTTTCTCCCGTTTTTTGTTGTAACATAATGAGGATTTATATTATCAGTAAATCTTCTTTCTTTCAAACAATATATTTTATTTTGTAAACTCATCTATATTATATGTATTTTAATTTAAATCACACAATATCAAGACAAAACAAGTATACTCTGTGGTTACTATTGTTTGTTTTTCATAAAAATGTTACAAGATAAAGTACCTTTGTATGATTTATTGTATGGAATACTAAAAGTTAACAATCAAAGAGTAAATGAACAAACAATTATAAATTATTTTAAACTATTTTAAGTGTGGAGTTTAAATATAGAATCTCTTAAATTTTCCTTCTGGATTTTATTTTTAAATATATGTTTTCTTCATTTGGTTAAACAAAAGATTTTAATAAATTATTTATTAAAATCTTTTGTTTTTTTAATTGGCCGACTTTGGATTTTTTAGAGGAGGGTGGCTAATTAAAATTGAAAAAAGTGTCCCCGAACCCCCAGTTCTTATACTACTAGCCACAACGTTTTATCATGCCAGCTGTGGGTAAAACCACAGATATGCATGCCAACATGATGACATCTGGGTATAGAACCACTGATCTTCTGCATATGCTTGCTGGCAATCCTCTGTAAAACCACATACCTTGAAATGCCAACTGGATGACATATGGGTAGAACCACAGATCTTCTACATGCCAGCTGGATAGATCCAGACACCTGCATGCAAGCTGGACGGCACCCGGGTAGAACCACAGATATTCTACATGTCAGCAGGGTAGATCCAGAGACATGCATCCAAGCTGGACGACACCCAGGTAGAACCAAAGATCTTCTGCATGCCAGATGACCAGAATCTTGGTAGAACCACATACCTACTTATTCCAACAGGACGGCATATTATCTGGCTAGAACCACAGAGCGTCTGCATTCCAATTGGATGCCATTTTTAAGTCTGGATTGTTCTTGGTTTTTCCAGGATCTTCTTTTTATTCTTGGTGATACATAAATTTTCTTGAACCGTCCATGATACTTTGTATAGGTAGCTGTCTGAAGACAGGGTAGAACCTTAAATAAGATCTTATTTCAAACAAACTTCTGTATTTCTTAAAAAATATAATTATTACCAGTTTGGAATTTATCATGTGATGGATATACATTAACGTTGTGGATTAAAGAAAAATGAAGAGAGTTCTGTCGACATACTAAATTCAGTTGGGATTTATGAATAATTTGGTATTATGACTGTTTGGATTTAAATTTGATCAGGACATATATTGACGTTTTCTTGCATATTAGACTTTACTTTGCGGTTTGTTACATTTAAGGTATATAAATTTTAACTTTTATAAACATTTGTTATCGTCCATAGTTGCTGGTTTGTTTTTCTGTTAACTTTTTAAGTAACAAGCAATTGTTACCTTTATACGTAAATCTTAAAACTAGAGGGGTGTCTATAACACAATGGTTCTCCCAGTTCCTGTCGATGTACTTTGTTTCATTACTGTAGGTGAAATAAGTTCAAGGTATACTACATGCAACACAAACCTTTAAGCACTTTATGTGTATTTTCACTAAGTCAAGGACCATAACTCTGGTCAGACTGAGTGAAATCCTAAACAGAACACCAGGTGCAGAACTTAATATGCTATATAACAAATCCTTTAATATTTTATGACCCTAAGTCAAATACATATAAGATATCACTAAACTTCTTTTTTCTGTTTCTACTAAAAGAATTTGCCAACTTTCATAAAAATAGTTTTGAGACAATAATAAAAAAATAATAATAATGATTTTAATGACTATTTTAGATGCATTGACAACAATTATTTTCATGTTTATCAAATGATGCTTTTTCCATAGCAGTTTTCTCTTTCTTTCTATTATTCCTTCATTACACTTTTTTCTGTCTATCTCTTATATACTTACTCTCAGTCTTCGCTTTCTATTTCTCAATATTACCTTTTGTTGTTTGCGGGAAAATAGTTTTCAACAATTACAACAGCAGTCTTTAAGTGCTGTGTGGAACCAGCCATGAAAAGTTTCCACGTACTTAATGTAGCTTATTTTCTGGTCCTTTGGGATCATGGATACCACAGAGTTCTATACAAGGGGGCATGAGGCTGTTTCATGTTTCGTTTCATTACCGCTCACGAAGAGACTAAACCAAACCGAGTCTGCTGTTATTTTGCTTGGTTGCATTTAAAAAGATATTCATTTGGATTTTATCAATTTTACTCAGTAGTTTTCAGCACAAAAATTAACCATATGCATTAATGCGGTGGACGCAAATATTATTTATTGAAAAGTTTAAAAATTTACAATTTTAAATACTTGTTAGTGATTACTGATTAGAAAATCCAGTATATGATATGAATACTTCAGAATTTTTTTCTCATATTTTTCAGCATATTTCTAAAGTATTGTTATGCCCAAATTTCAAACTTAAAACAATAGTGGCAAACTGTCAAAAAATATGCACATTACAGCAATGTACGTACTTCTGACTTCTAAAATATTTTACTTGAATGTTGAGCAGACAAGTTGTCAATTTTCTCAATTTCAACTAATCCAAAGCCCATAACTTAAGAGTGACAAAGACTATCAGGCTTGTTTATTGACGTTAGCTGATATGGTATGCCACTAAACTTACTGAGTAAGTTTGTTGAAAACTGGATAAGAACTGCTTAAGTGGACGGTATTTACGCAATTTTAAATAATTCAACCGCCATAACTCAAACCTGACTGAGTTTCCAGCAAACTTGTCTGAGGTATTATGGCCGTAAACATTGTGAGCAGGTTTATTGATCAATAGATAGTGTCAATTTTCAAAATTTTGAGTAATTCAGGGCCATTAACCCAGATATATTCAGAAGAACCTGCTGGTTATAGAACCTGTCCAAAATGTTAATTCCATAAATATTGTAACTAAGTTGTCGAACACTGGACCATTTTTGCAGCATATTAATTAGCACATGACCGTTACTCAAACATAATAGACTCCCCCTTGACTTGGTAAAGTAGAATTTTTCCCTTGATTTGTTTGAAAACAAAGAAAACACATATAATTCAACTACATGCCCACGGGCAACATGTCGAGCCCGCCAGCTGTTAAAAGGACTAACATTTACGATTCTATTGTGGGCGACACAGCTAATTGCGGCAAATATTTCTGCCAAGTTATTTAAGAACATCTCAATCCACGGCTAAGTTATAGCCCGAAAAAGAGAAACTGCATCAACCTTTGACCTTTGACCCCTGTGATTTTGATCTTTCAGCTGCTTACGCCTGACAGACTGTCTCATTGAGGCAAACAATTGTGCCAAGTTATTTAAGAAACCCTCAATCCATGGTTGAGCTGCAGCCCGGACAAGGAAAACTGCACCAAGTCTTGATCTTTGACCTCTATGTATGACCATGACCTTTAAGCTACCAATCTGGTTGTTGCACATGACACATCATGTTCTCGAGGGAAACATTTATGCGTGGCTTAGTTACAGCTCGGACAAGCAAAACAGCACCAAGTCTTGACATTTGTCCCCAAAGTATGACCTTGACCTTTAAGTACCACTCTGGTTAAGTGTGGATAATCACGTGACTTACAAAGGCATATTACACGGAAAAATGGCCGATAATTTCTCCGATTCGTCTGGAAAATCAACGTATTTCTATTGTTAACATTTGTTTTAGATGTTCTAATATATCCTATCATTTGCCCCTTACCTTCCGATTTCCTCCAGTACCCATACTTTGTTCCATTCACCTATTTATTTTCCGGGAACACTTTGGAAGTTTTAATACACTCGCAGTTTTCAACGATTCAATTTCATACTATAGAAATACTTATGTTGCCACGAGGCTTCTGTATTTAAACGTGTTTATACATATTTATACGAAAGAGATTTGTAAATATTACTTTAAGAAGTTATTTTGCTGCGACTGTGTGCTTCGTTTTATGTTTAATGTTTTGGTACACTTTACGGAATGACATTCGCATAAATGATAACGTGGTTGTAGATCTATTTGTATGTACTGTTTTTATAAATTGTATTTGTATTTCTATACATGCAATGTATATGTAAGCTTTAAGAAAAGTGAACACAGTTTAAGTTTGTTTACGTTATATAATTAGTGTCAAAGGATAAAAACGCATTTTCTGAAAAACAGGATCTACAAAAGGTCATGCATAGGTGGGCCGGTGGTCTAGTTTTAACACGCTTGACTGTCAATCCAGAGGTCCGGGGATTCGAATCCTTGTCCAAGCACTGGAAATTTATGAGATGCTCTTGAGTGTCTCCCACCTAACTAAGAACTTCTCAGGAAAGACGGCTTCGCGTGTATCGGTGCTATACACCGGGCACGTTAAAGAACCAGACTGTCTATTCGCAAAGAGCTAGGCTAAGTTAGCTGGACAGGCCTGTATCTAAAAAGGATTTCTCTCTATCTGTCATGGGGGCTTTATCTCACTCTGTCGCTCTGGTCAGATCGCTATGTCTGTACTAGAAGAGGATGAATTTCGCGCCCCGTGTGGCTGCGTTTGCGATATATAAAGCGCCTTTGAATGTGTTTATCATGAAAAGGGCGCTATATAAATCTGGTATAATAATAATAATACGGCACTGAAGCAGACATTCTCTATTTGTCCGCATAATTTAATTCTGAACGCTCATGAAAGAACACGCAAATGAAAATAAAAAGAAAACTTTTACAATCTTTATACTTTATTAGGTTGATTGCATATTACCCCATTTTATTACATAAACGCGGTATATAGAGTAATATCAACGCTACAGTTATAAAACGACTCGGAGACACACTGACGAAGCTTTCTATTCTATACGCACTTCAGACACATACCTGAACATTTTCTTCAAATATGAGTAAAAAACGAAAATGCCAAAAAAAAAATGCAATAAAAACACGAGGGTGTAGGGGATGATGGGTGCTACATATATTTCCTAGTTTCTGTAGATTTATATGAAAGTCATGTTTTTATTTACATATTTTCAGAATGTTTGGTGATAAACAGCGAACATTCAATGCAAAATGGCTGCCCGGGTACAAGTGGGTTTGTTTATCTATCGCAAAAGACAGACAAAGTATATTGTCATAACTGCGTTTTGTTTTGGCGCATTGACGGTAGGAAGAAAACCTTCATATTAGAGCTACCAGTAACAGATTCGGAGAATTTTTCCATCTGGCTCAAACGACGTTATAAAGAATCCTGTCACCACAATGCGTCGATCCTAGAGGGAAATTATGCGACTGTCAAGACAGGAAAAAATTATTCGATCAACAAGAAAATACGTGAATCAACAACGAATTCAGTATAAAGAAATAGACACATACTAGGGGACGTAATAAAGGTCACTGTTTTTATACGGAGCAGAATATAGCAACACACGGCCGGAAGAGGGCTGGAGCTTTATGACAATTTAAAACACATTTGCACAGGATGGTGATATTTTAAAAGAACACTTAGGCAATGCACAGTATAATTAAAAACACATCTTCTGACAATGCACATATAGAGATCTAATTCAAAATACGCATCTCTTGACATCAAAAAGAGATCATAGGCATTTGCTCTAATCAAATAAAAGAAAAATTGTAAGCGAACTGTATAAATGCTCCTTTCTTTGCCATCATTGTTGACGACGAAACTGACATATCAACCAAGAAACAACTCTCGTTATGCTTTAGGATTAGACCTACTGACGATAAATGTGTCTCTGTAAAGAGTTCCTATAAGATTTATTGAGTTCAAATCGACCAAAGGTGTTAAAATGAATCGCATTATCTTGGATTTCTTGCAATTAGCTGATCTAGGTATTTTAAAGTTAAGAGCGCAATGCTATGATGGGGCATCAAACATAAAAATACCTCGATGTGCAAACGCTTATAAAAGAACGATCTCCACATGCAAATGATATAAATTGCAAGGCTCATTGTTTGAATTTAGCCTTAGTGCTAAGCTCTAACATCCCATGTGTCCGAACCATGATGGCAGCTGTGCAAGATATAAACCTTCTTTTCGATTACTCAGCTAACGATCGGTAGCGTTTACCGAGGAACTGGCAAGGGACGCAGTTTGAATGGACGAAATGGAGCAACGCTCTTGAATGTGAACCCTTCTGAGACTGGGTGGTCAAATCGAGCTAATGCCCTTTGCACGAACAAGAGCACGTTTCCAGTGGTACTCCATACTCTGCGTGAAGATGGAGATGAGAAGGCAGGCCAGTATCTTGCTGCAGTTCTTAGATCTGACTTTATCATTTCTCTTGTATCTGAAAATGTGTTGAGTATCATCGTAGCGCTGACGAGCATGTTGCAGAAGGAAGATAGGACTTACTAAATGCCGTTACATAGACAAAGATACAAGTTTTTCTCGAATTAGGAGAATGATTCTACAGTATGGCTTGCCCGATAAGAAAAGGCATTACGTATGATCAGATATTCGGCACCAAGGCCTATAGAAGGCAATTGCGTAGAGACAACCATGATGCAGAATCTATCTTGGATTACTGGCAGTTTACGGTATACCAAGTATTTGTCAACCATTTTGTCTAGAAATGGCAACTCGCATTCTATAAAATGAAGACCGTTTTGCCGCCGAAAATCTACTGAATCTACAGTGCCTATTTTCACCGCATATGCACCAGATCTACACGGCACATTTCAGATATTTGAAAATGAGGTTACAAAGTAGAAAGTAAACTGGAATATTGTCAGTCGGAAACCACAGACTTCAGACCACTCTTATACCTCCCAGCAAGGTCTTGTATGCGTGTGTAAACACTATTCTGTTTGTGCTTCTGACCATGCCTCCAACATCTGCATTTTGCGAACGCTCATTCAGTGCAATAAAACGTATTCAAAAACTACATTCGTTCAACAATAGCGAGTGATAATTTGTTTTTACTAGCTCTGATACACATTCACAAGGATGTTTGCATTGGCGTAGACCACATCATCAATGCATTCGCTTAACGGAAATGCATAATATAGATTTGTTCTGACCCAAAGCCTGCTCTTTACGAATTTATAAATGTAACAGAAACGGAATAGTTCTTTTCCCTCTATATCAGACAGTTACCGAAAATTGTTAAATGTGAAAAGCATATTGTAGCGGGTATTAGAAATGATTAACAAATAAGTAAAACTACTCAAAATTGAACCCTATGGTGAAATTTGAATAGCTAAAAGTCAAAATAATTATTGGAACGATTTTGTGCATGGTGTAGTATTTTAAAGTGTGGGAAGTCAAATGTAAAACTCTTGTTTCTCAAAAGTATAGTCCAAGATGTATTTTCAAATATAACAGAGTTGTGGAAATGGTTGGGACAAAAAAAAACAGGTCAGTTCTGCCTATTTTGCATTGTTATTTCTTAGTGTCTCTAAGTCGTTCTACGGAAAAATGTGAGAGAAATAGGTCAGTTCCGGCATCTGACCACAATTTCATATGCTAAAAAAAGTCAAAATAAATGTATAAAAATACATTCACAATAATGTGTTGCTGGAGAGGTGCTCAGATGTGCCCAGGATGTAGTACAGGGCGTATGAATACCAAACAATTTTTCGGAGGAGCAAGCAACCGAACGTCTAGTTATGTGCCAATTAAAACACATCTATTTAGGGCAAGGAACGTCCATGCAAAAGAAAATAAATCTAACAAATCGGTTTCCTTATTCACAACTCGAAGGCATAGTAGATTCGCTTTATATGATAAATAGTGTTGTGTATTCAAATGTTTTCCAGTACATTCTTTTACACAGCTATGGCAGAGTGAGTTAATCAGAGTTTTGCCAATTTTCTCTGTTGTGTTTAAACAATGCAATCATATTTTGTGCTATAATCTACCCACAGCTTTAGCATGAATCTTTGTGATTTCAAAAGAAATATTACCTGGCATCGGTACGTGAAACAACGGTGACATATTAAAGCTGTGACGTCACAATATCATTTATAACGAGTTTGTGTAAAGACAGAAACCTCGCGGTAACTTTAGTATTTCTATAATATAAAATAGAATAGTTGTTATTGTACGTGCACAGCGCCTTTAAAGACTGTGTACGTGTTCAGTGCCATTTTGTAAATTTCGACATTCTTTTTTTTTGGCAGCTTTGCTTTTTGCCAGTTCATTACATGTTTATGATGGACTGGGTACTTGGTTAACTTTTCATGTGATTGTACTGTCATTTACTTCAGTATTCTGTATCTGTATTTTTGGACAAAATTGTGTCGGTCCGTGGATACCGTCATCCCAAAAATGCGAATGTATTCAAACTTCCCAAGTGTTCTCGGGAAATATAGGTGAGTGGAACGAAGTATGGGTACCGGAGGAATCGGAAGGTAAGGGTAATATGATAGGATATATTAGAACATTTAAAACAAAGGTTTATCAATAGAAATACCTGGATTGTCCTGACGAATCGGAGAAATTGGCCACTTTTCCGTGTAAGTTGCCTTTTTAAGTCACATGTTCCCCATACTGTGGTTCCTGTACGCGACACACCGTGTCATTGAGGAAAATATATGTGCCCAATTATTTAAGAATCCCTTGATCCATAGTAGTAATATAAATAGCGCTTCTAAAACAGTTTGACCTTATTTTGACCCTAACCCTTAACCCAAACTGACCAGTGCTGACCAATTCAAACTACTGTGAAAACCTTTGGTTTGATAAAGTACTGAGAAAATATATATTTAACTTTCAAAATATTTTAAAAAACCTTAACAAAAACTTTACACCCGGACTGAAAAACTATTTACAAAATAGTTTTAACCTCCAGTTTAAAGCCGATATTAACTTTACGGTGTAAACAGATATTGGGTTTCCATTACAGTATTTCGCTATATTGCATCAGCCGGTTACAGCTAACTGATATGAAGTGGAGTTTAAACAATTAAATCAAGAATTGACTACAACATTTGATATTTTATTTTTGTTTTACATTGTTAGCTTTCAGTAATTTGTAACAATGTATGTTAAAACCTGCGGTTAAACCGTTTATATACTGACTTTATAACCTATAAATTTATCCCACTATACGATCTACCGGTATCGTTTTGCTGAACAGGTGGTTGTTGGTTTCTCACTGGAGAGAATTAATGCTCTTGATTTTAGTTACTATATAAGTTTAGCCGTGTAGAGTTATGTCCCTTTGACCAAATGAAAACGATAAATCAGAACAGCTTTAGTAAAATTTTAAATAGGAAGTGATAGTGTTTTCATTTTGTTTTACATTGTTTACTCTCAGTATTTTATACAATAAATCATAAATGTTTATACTATCTTGTAACATTTTAATGAAAAATAAACAATAGTAACCGCATAATACACTTGTTTTGTCTTGATATTGTATGTTATTGTATTTTACATCCGGGATGTAATTGATTTTGGCGGAGGAAGTCCAAATGGGTCAAAATATATATTATCAACATAACATACCCAGTGTGCTCCAGGCCCAACAAAGTTATCCAAATTTATAATTCCACACTTGTTTTTTATTGATGTTTTTGGTAGATTATTTCCACTAAATACACCCCTAAAGTTTTTAATTTTCAATTGTTTTACCCATTGTTCAATTTCAAAGTTAGATATTGGTTTGTTTATAAATTTTATTATTTTTTTTACAATAAGAATTCGTCTGTAAGGTCTTCTTTGAGAATCAGTCTGTATACCCTGGCCTTGTCGGTTGCTTGCAGCACCCTTACCACGTAACAAAGATGTAATCAAAGGTATCCCAAGACTAGCAAGAATCGTACCCAAGAAACCGCCATTTTGTTTTTGTTTTTGAGTTAGCTTTATTACACCAGTTTCCCTTAATTGTTTTCTTTGATTAGGTGTAAGACATGGTGATATCATATTTCTCTTATCATTAGCTACCGAAATCATACCATTTCCAAGTAACTTACTAACACCAGTACTGGCAAGTCCAGACAGAGCTCCGACGCCTAACGGTCCTAATATTTTTGGAGCAATTTTTGCAGCTTCCGGAAGTACTGTTCGAACTAACAGGCCAGCCAAAGCTCCCAAACATCCTCCATTTCGACCTTGACTGGACATTTGTTTTTTTGAAATTGTAATTTCTAATCCCTTCTTATTCCTAATAGACTTTTCAATTTGATTAATTTGTGTTTTTGTTGAAAGTAAAGGAAAGTTTCCACGCAATTGTTCATATTTCAATCTAAAAGTATATGGGATCTTATCATTGTAAGCTTTTGCCAAAGTTTTCTTTTGTCCATCTGTTAAATTTACTTTATATTCAATATAATTTGATGTCATTATATATTTTATATATATTTTATTTAAACAATAACAAGTTCATTTCTCACAGTATTTATTCAAACTGTTTCTTCGTACAATACAATTGCGTAAACACGGATATTAGCTGCTGGCGGAATATTCAATTTAACTGTTAATGTAATATGCTTAGGATCTTCTGCAATTCCTTCCTTTTTAAAATCTAAGTTAAAATGAACATATCCAAACAAACTTTGAAAATAGAATGTATTTAAGAGACTTCCAGTAGTTTTATTAACTTGATTATAAGAATAATTAAGAACATCATCATAAATTCTTGATATACTTGTATATTCCGTTTCGGGATAAAAAAAACACCGTTACCAACCTCAAGACGACAAGATTCCAGCGTACAATTATTATTTGCTGCATTAACTTTAAATGTATCTAATAAATGTGGGTTATGTTCTTGTGAATTACTTTTATCAGGTCGTTGTAAATAAACAAACACATGTTCGGGTTTTGTTACACCAGCTGTTATTCTAAAAGTTATATTACTCTGTTGTGTATCTGTTGACTGTGTTATCATTTCTCGGAGGTATTTCTACCTTGCATTGTTTATCTTTCAGAAATTAAATTAAGTCCATAATCATTGAAAATTAAACGTGGAACCCACAAAATTAATTTAGTTACAATTACCCTACCTGCATCAGCAGCATTAACTCTGTAAATTAATTCATTATCATTTGTTAATTGAAGCGTTATTTGGACTTGCCTTGGGGGTAACATGTTTTGTTCCAAACCCTGAAAAAATGAATAATGATTCATCGGAATTTTAGCATTTACATTATTACCACCCTGGATTAATCCCTTTCTAATTTTGAAACCTTTATTAAATCCGGCTTGGTCATCCCTGCTTTCAGCACTATCGGTATCATCTAAATAAATAAATTCATTTGTTCCAGTTGATTCTGCATAATCCTTAGATAGTTCAACTGATGTTTTTACATTTATTACTTTGTATAAATTATTACAATCATAGACAATTTTTCCATTCTGTTTAACTATTAGTAGATCAATTATTGAAGCTGCATTATTAATTAAAGCAATTTGATCTCCATCAGCATAATTATTACCATTAGCAAGTTTATTAACTTTAAAACTTACTTCAAAATAACCATTAAACCAATCAAAATATGAACTTCTATCATTAATTGTAAAATGATATCCACTTTTTTGCTGTTTAACATTATTTCCCAAGACGGATATTAAAGCTGTATCTAATTGAATAGGAGTTAGTTCATATATTTCACAATACTGTTTTGTTCTAAACATGTTTATTATATTTTTTTATATTTTTTATAAATTAATCTGTTAATACGTTTACGCTGAGCTAAAGCCCCAGATCCTGACAATAATTTATTTAATCTTATATTAAAATCCTCCTCCTCATTATTTGAATTTGTTTTTTTAATCAATCAGCAATTAAATTACCAACAGCAGGTGTTTCAGCGCCAGTACGAGCCTGAGCGGGTTTTTTAAAACTTTTGATTTTTTCTGTAATTTTATTAGCAGCTAAATTCCCGACTTCCGTTCCAGTCTTTTTTGTTCCACTTTCAAGCGCAATTTTTTCTGCAGTTTCCAGAGATTTATTTCCAGCACTACCAACTGAAGATGCAACAGAAGATGAAAACAATTTTGTTAAAGTGTCAAAGATACCTGAACCTTGTATAATTTCTTCTCCCGTTTGAGCATCAACATAAATAAATATTCCTTTATTTTTGTCATAAACTTTTCTGTACATTATATATTTATATTTCTTTTAAAATTAGTGTAAAACTTCATTAAAATTGATTATTCTACCAAATACATCTGTAATATATATTCTTATTGAATCTATAACATTTTTATTTATTTCAGAATATCCGACTCTGTTTGGCTTTTTTGTAAATGGATAAGCTCTTGTTAAATCTGCAGTACTTAAAGCATAGACAATATCACTAAAATTACCATCAACAAGTGAATTATCAATAAGATCACAATGATTGTAAATTGTATCCACAGAGTTAGTTATATTTGGTGTCGTAGTTCCCCGTTCGGTATTTCTCAAAGCGTTTTTTTCAAATCCAAGCAATGTATGAAAATTTGATATTCTTAAATCCAACATAAAATTATTATGAATTGAAATTAGGATTTTAAAACTACTTAAATCAAATTCCAAACTTATTGAAGCAATTTTTGTTTTATCAAATTCTTCAAAATCACCATTTGGTTATTAATGTTTCTTTGATATAATTATTGATGTCCGTATAACTGTAAGAGCCATTTGTAAATATGATATTTTTCCATTCTTTACCATTATTATAACGAATTCTTTTATTATCGTATTCATCACTAATATTATGCCAAGAGTAAGTCATAGTGTTAATACTATCCAAACCAACAACATAAGTTTTATTTTGGTCTAAAATTAAAGGACGACTGAATCTGACTGTAAAATCGCTTGGAGTATTTTTATTGTCGTTTTGAACTGCTTCAGAACTTAACACTATGTTTTGTTCCATTTATATTCAAGAAAAATATTTTTTATGTAACATTTCATGCTGTTCTGGTAACAATTTTTTTACTTGTAATAGTTCATCAATTATGCTAATACCCTCATTTTTTAATTCTTCATTATTATTTCCAGCTTCAATTGAACCACAAATAAGTTCTGAATCATTGATTAATTCTTCTGGATTACATGGACAAACGTCATAAACTTGACCCCTACTTACTTTTTTAAATTTCATAGATCTTTTATTGATAGGTAATCCTGATTTTTCTTTTAATTCTTTAAATATTTCCTGAAAAGTATTGAATGTTTTTTATTATTGTTATATCTTTTATTAATCAAATCAATCAAATCATCATCTACCTTAACGTTAATTACTTCTTTTCCAGTTCTTTGATCCTTAGCAATCAATTTGTTTTGACCATAAAGTTTATTTAAGTCAATAATTAAATTACCATATTGTCCATTTGGTGAAACTTTATAAGGATTGTGCTGTCTTATTCCCTTTCCCTTTTTCTTATACCTTTTTGTTTTAGTACTAACATCACTGAGCGAAAATTTATAACTCGTCATATTATCTGCTTTATCTCTTAAATCTTTTATTTCTTCCAGGATTTTTCTTATTTGGTTTTCCAGTAGCTTTACCGTCTAGTTTTTTTTCTGTCTTCTTCTGCTTTTGCTATAATGTCTTTTAAACCTTTTTCAGTTATTTCTCCTCTGCGAAATAAGATAAAAACTTCTTGCGGCGTGGGATATTTATTTTTATCTAATAAGTCTAAATTAACACCTTCATTTGGGTCCAATTCATATACCTCTTCTGATTTTACCCCCG
>NW_026463423.1:0-72343 GCF_021730395.1 Mercenaria mercenaria
GCTTAATGGAATACGCAATAGAGCACTTAATGGAACGCATGATTAATTGGTAAATGGAACGCATAATAGATTGCTTAAAGGAATGTGTAATAGATACATTGCAAGTATTTCTTGATTGTTTTAATAGATCGCTAATGGAATGCATTAACACAGACTGAAAACAGAATTTTACCGTGACTTTATGTGTTTTGACAGTGTTTATTAGAAAACGTTTTTGTCATACGGTTAGGAAAACGCGTGATCAGTATTCTTTAAACTGGTTTTGCAGTTCTTTTTTATTTTCATTATTTTAATAGTATGGGACTGTTTTTCGGCAAAATCTCAAAAATCCATATAACGTTTCTTCTCTTGCAATAATCGTTTATATTCTGTTTCTTTCTTCTCAAATACATCTTGCAGTGCGTCGTGAAATGGCACATGTAATCGAAATTTCTCCTTTCCTACTATATAGTTGAATATTTCCTTAACTCGTTCATATCTGCCGCCATTTTCCAACACATAAGTGCTGAGTGTTTGGCTCTCTTCAGATACCAGGTAAATGAATATTACTCTATCCAGTTCTTCATCTGTAAAAGGAAACAAGAAGTGAATTCTTTTCCTATAAGAATAATGAGTCGTTTGAAGAAAAATCCTTAAATTAAGAACTGGTCATTTTAAAATAAAGTTTTGTGAAGGCTTAATAAAATGGAAGAAAACTACTTGAATAGAAGTATAAATATGTAAGTTTTTCGAAATTTCAATAGGAAATATGTATCATAGCATAGACAATTTAATAAAATTGAATAGGTGTTTTTAAACATCATAACAGTTGTAAAAACGTTCAATTTTCATCCATCAGTGGTTCGATAAAATCACCAGACGAATCGATCTGCCTTAACTGACCTTAGAACCCTTCGTAAAAAGGAGAAGGGGATTATTCGAAGATCTTAATTTGTCGGCAAGTTCATATGAAAAGCAGCTTAAATTGTAAAAAGTTACGTATTGTTTTTATTTGATGTGTGTGAAAGAAGGAGAGTTAAGTGAGGCAATCGACTTTTTATGGAAGAATATTTGCATTACTAGTAATTACCTTGAAAGTTTTCCAAGGCCGAAAACAGGTCCTCTGCCCCACGTGTCTTTGCTTTGCAGGTCACGACAATTGTCTTTTCAGGCAGATACTTGTCCTTTTCCTTATCTTTGTCGAGTACCTCCAGATTGAATTCCGTGTTTAATTTATTTCGAAGCTTTTTATCTTCATTGTAAGAAGAAACGCAATGAAATCTGTCATAGTCAAATAAAAAGGCATCCCACTTTTTTCTTGGTTGCTTTCCCTAGTTGTACAAAATAAGAATTAGGAGACTAAAAATTTGTGATGCAAAATATTAGTTGAAGTTTATTTCTACATCGCCAATAAGCTAAAAGTCAAAGTTTACAATGAAAATATCACGGGGTCATGCATACGATTAAGACGCAACATACAGATATTTACATTATAATTATCTACATATGAAGAAGAAAGAAGTCTTATGTTAAACTTGAAGAAAAAAGTCCAGTCAATCTTTAACGATGTACGAAACAAAAATACCAACATTGTACTGGCTAGTTTGTTTAAACTGTACGGTTAAATTCCTATTAAAAAGAAGCTTGTCTTTGTAAGATAGACATAGGAACTGGGATTGAGGGCAGGCCCGCAATTTTGAGAGAGGGGGCATATGCTTTGACCCCCCCCCCATACACACACTTTTGACCCCTAAAATTGATTTTTTTGACTCAAATAACAGTAGGTAATGGGGAAAAGCCAGTTTAAGAGTGCATTTAGATGTACTGATAAGGATTCGATGTGATATGCATTAACAATAACTGAATAAGAGGAAGAATGTATAAAATAGAAAATAAGGGAAAATATGTATAGGTTTAGCTGACCCCCATTGCCCCCATCCCACCCTCAACATTGAGATCGCTCCTATACTAATATGTAACTATATTTTTTTTTTAAAAAGATTATAAAGTTTTGAATTGAATATAGCTTTGTTCCTGGCAGCAAAAGCATTCATGAGGTATATGCTTCTAATTTTCAAATTTAAGGACTTTTTTAAATGACTTAATTTTATGATGTAACTGATCTTTGAATCTGTTATAGTGTACAAGAATATGATGGGATACTTTGTTTTCCTAGAACACTATGTCTTGTACAGTCTAGGGCAAAGTGAAACTCACCTGCCTCTAAAATTATTGCAAACGTCACAGTCGTTCATTTACTGGATAGCCAAGCGATCGACCTGTCATCTGCAGTCTATTAGAAAAAACCCTCAATTTTACGGGTGACTCCAAGTCTAGTTGAAAAAGTATTATTGATAGACATTTCGCAATTCATTTCAATGACTGCACTCAATTTAATAGCTTAATGGGCATTACATTATCAAGGAAAAATTGGATTTGCATCCAAAAGAGCGAGTGTGTCAGAATAATTTGTATTTTTTTGATATATTGATAACGTTTCACGTAAGCACAGATAGTGTAATACTCCCTTTTCATGCTACCATTGCTATAATTATATTTGAACTGCTGTAAATAATATGATTTTGGTCATTTATTATTGACGATTTGGGTTATTTACAGTCTTAACTGGGTTCCAACATCACACATGCTGTATAAAATAGTTCAACGGAACCATTTCTTTGTTAAAGCCAGTATCCGTTGTGAAAAATTATGTACAGATTTGGACCAATCAGAAACAAGTTCTATAAAGAGCGCTAGTCAAAGCTCATAAATAGGTAGATGGATGACAGAGATATCATTCTGTATCCAGCAATAGAAGAAGACACATCGAGGATTCAACTAATAATATATTCCAGTACTCTGATAAGCAAATTATTGCCACTACCCTGTCGGGGCGGATAAATTATTAAAAAGAAGACGTTTGAAGTTCATAGACTAAAGAAGAGTTTCAGAATTTCAACAAGGTTTTGAGCTATAGGGCCAGCTACCTTAACGGTAGTTGAATGTTATAGAAGATAGCAAGTATAGATCAGAAAGCTGAGACAGAGACCCACAGTTTGTTAATTTATTGAGATAATAGGAGAGTTTCAGTAAAAGACGGATTCAGCGCTATTGGCGAAGTACAGCCAAAGCATCGGGGTTATACCTACATGTATATGGTAGTTAAATGCTACACGTGATTGCATATAGGCGCAGAGCATCCAGGAGTCAGGGCAATCATATAGTGCTGCAACTTCGATTAAGAGGACAGAGGACGAGCATCTATGCGATAGGACTCGTATGCTGTTGATTCAAATATACTGTCTGACGGGAAGGCCAGTCAAGTATAGAGTCTCCAGCCCATAGGAGTTTGAAATATTTAGTGATTTGCATGACCCCTGAAATTATCTAGCTCATAATTAAAATCATCTACGAATCATTGGTACACGAATCATTTAAGCAAAATAGCCAGAGGAACATTTATGTAATGAGATATTTGGTCACACCAGCTGTACGTTTTAATAAAGGACATTCTATATCGTTTGTTAGCTAGTTTAAGACATAGTCACCTTAACGATGTTGAAATAACTAGTAGCTCAACCCTTTTGTTTTTTATTGTGTGTTACAAATGTATGTAATATTGTGGGTAACATTGAAACAGAGAGCAATAAATATGATTAAACTGAACTAAAACCTCAGTGATCGGACCAATTTTATTGTTAAAGATATTTTAATTTTAATATCAATTTTATTATGAAACAAATAAAACAAGTTAAAATTATACTGTTGTTATAATCATTGTTCCATAATTTTTATGTAGTTGGATCAGGGAGTATTCACAAGTCATGTTTTCTTATATGAAATAAGAGGGGCACTGTATTTATTAAGTTAAGCCTACCGGTGCGATTTTGTTTGACCATGCGGAGAATTTGGCTGGAGTTGATATTGTATAGGTACTACATCACAACTTACTTTAAACTCTCCTTGGAAACAGACTTGACTTAAACTGTAAAATGCATTCGTTTTCTCTTGAATAGATTGGTTATCATACATTGATAGATAATATACTAGTACTTTGAATAATGATTACATAACATCTGTATATTCGTTACCCAATTGCAGATTAATGACATACTCTTTAAAGTCTATCAAAATAGTTATTGACCTTGAACTGAATAATTATAATGTAACCTGCATGTAAAAAGTATATTATGAAATTTGAGACCTACGGTGGCATATTTCTGCCAAACACATATCCATTTATTTCTGTAGACAGTTTTCTCTAAAAGTGTCACATATCCAGTTATTATCTGACAAGTGTCAAAATTGCGTGTTTCCAGACAATTAAATTAACAGGACAAAACTGCCTGTTAGTGCTCACTTCAGTCATCCACATATTCACATAAGTAAGTGGTTATTTTGAATGTTTTCATGATATCCAGCCGGTCGTACCCGAATTTGCGATTAACGGTTAGACTTTTCGTCCTCTATACGGAATTGTCACAGTATAGAATATTGTAACGGGGAGAAAATGTATAGGCGGCCGGGTAGCTCTATCAATAGAACATTGCAACGGTATTCCGAGGCCCCTGGTTCGAGTTGCGGTCTGGCTGCACAGTTTTTGCATTCTGTGACATTTGGCGCCCCACGTGGGGTCTTGACGACATTACACTGGTTAGTTTCCGACGTCTGTAATTGCTTGATTTATAAAGTACCCACTGAAATACGAGGACGAATATCAAAACGGTGGGGTCACGGTATAGAACTTGAATATCAAAACGGGGAGAATATGTGTAGGCGGTCGGGTAGATCAGTCTATAGATTACCGGAACGGTATTACGAGGCTCCGGGTTCGAGTCTTGGTCTTGCTTCACATTTTTCCCACCCTGTGACAGAATGAATGAGTGTATATCTATCACATTACCGACCACCACCCCTAATGATTTGTGCCTAAAGTTAGAATTTGGAATAATAAATTTGCATAATTGTTATGCCCCTTTATGTATTTTCATTTATTCCGTAATGATAAGGGACGATTACGTGATATTGCCAATCATAACTAAGTGACAAAAATCAATATACCTAGTTGACGTAAATGAATATGAAGATGGCAGTAGTGGGCACTAACGGGCAGTTTTGTCCTGTTAAGATATCTAAGTGGGTAACAAGCAGTTTTGTCACTTGCCAGAAAATAACTGAATAAGTGATATTTTTACGAAAAATTTCGAGATAATAAGTGGATATGTTGTTGGCAGAAATATGTCACCATAGAGACCGTACCAAGAGTTCTTCACGTACTTTGATTTTTATAATGGAATGGAAATGAGTAACAAATGTTAACAATTGACATTTTGAAACATAGGAATGATCGATTGGCAGTCAATCTTAGCCATGACATTATTTGACATCGAATGCTTATGATTTTATGTGATGCAAGGAATTATTTAGTTTGGAATTATCAACTAACTTGTAAAAGTATTGCTGAAATCTGGACAGAACTCGCTGTCTTTGCCGTACGCCTGCTGCTAAAGGGCAAGTATAAAAGATTCGGAGTAATTTAAATTTCACTGATATTTCAAATTAGTAAGTTCATCACAAGAAATAGAACAGTAGGTAAAATGTTGAAATAATCACCTAAAGGTCATATTTTGTCTTTATACAAACACTGCCGTTAAGTAACAAAGCCAGTATATCGATTATCCAGAGTACTCCAAATATGTAGCAATGTAACAGGTTTGGAAGCTTTTAAATATTGTGTTTTTCTATAAAATGACATCATAGAAAGTTTACTGTATTGTCAAACCTTTCACAAAACGTGTAGCCCAAGGGTTAGGCTGTACGTAAAACAGAGGGGAGATAGATGCGAGAGAATTGTTAGGGCAAAGTCATGAGTATTAATATGCTAGATCACTAAATGCTATGTACGTGAAAATGTTATGTCGAAATTAATAATAGAATGTTGCTATGTTGAAAAAAAAACTGGTTTAAAGGTTATGATTTGTTGTATAAAATGGCCGCGATACGTTACAATGTAATCGTCACTGATTTTTTTAGTTCATGTAGGTCAAAGTGAATCAACTGTTTTCCCATAAGCCCACATTGTAATGTTTGGTGTTATGGGTCTTTCCTAACATTTAAACATTTGATACCACCTATTCAGGACGAAAGAACTATCCAAGGCCTATCATAAAACTAAGAAATATATATGTTGACCATCACTTTTGGGCATTTTTTTCTCTTTGAACTCGGTAACCCTAATTCATCACCGTCTGATGTTTCTTTTTTGTTTTTTGTTTTATAAAAACGCCCCACCGGTTAAACATGCATAACTATCGCCTAAAATGCATCATTCCAAATAATTCTAGCCAGGAATCATGGATTAGAATTTTAATTCATGAAATTAGATAGTTTTTAAACACGTTCATCACATATTAGACCAATGGGAGACCACTTTACATCGATATATATACTACAGAATTCCCTATACATTTTCAACCAATCAGAGGCCCTGTGTGTTGATTCACTGTGACCTAAATGTAATGAAGTCGGGTGAAGGGTGCATTTACACTGCCGAGCAGTAGTGTGACATAAATTTCTCATGATTTAATCATTTATTTCATATATTTCCAGGAAAAGTGATATATGTTAGTTTGTTACTAATAAAAATGTTGTCAGATACAAAGTCTGTATAAATTACCGTTAACTTGTGTTTTATTCTTTCCCATAACAACAATTAAAAGTATCTAATTACCACATAGGTCCAAATCCATTGTAGGCAACGCCAAAGACACTGCAAAAGAAACATTTCTTTTATAGTATACCTTTTAACATTTCCATTATGATTAATAGGCTAATGTTCATCAGTATAATATACATATAACATGCAGGAATATTTTATTTCCCAACGGAACAGCAAGTTTTACTCGTTTGGACAGCGTTCTTATTTTCATTTCTCCTACGTGAGTACAGTACAGAATGGTACAGTTCATCTCCAAGATACAATGTCAAACTCAACTCCTGTAAAAGTTATTCAACTTCTAGACTCAGGACTTTGCAGCTCTCAAGACAAATTTAACGCCAAAATATGTTAGAATACATGCTGTTGCAGCTCTTACAACAAATTTAACACTAACATATGTTAAAACAAGCAAATTCGATGAATTGGTATCCCCCGCCGGAAGGGCTTGAGGTGAGGAATGGTAAAAAAATATTTCTGGCAAAAAGTTAAGGATGTTACTAAGAAGCAAATAATTTCATTAGTCAAAATCATTTTAACAGAAAATGAATGCTTTTTGGGGGGGGGGGGGGGGGGGGGGGGGGGGGGGCAGGGGGGGTGACCGGGTGAGGGTACAAAATTTCACCTGTTGATTATAAATATTTGATGGAATATTAAAAATAGAAAAAAAAACCCAAAAAACCTGGGTGGGGGATGGGGACGCATGATCGGGGTGCAGGGCAAGACCGAGTGGAGAGTGAGGTGGGGGAATGGTACAACTCTGCATGCTAATAAATATTCATGGAAGGTTTGAATAAAAAGGAATTTTTTTTTTGGGGGGGGGGGGGGGGGGGATGGCGGGGGGAGAGGGGGGATGTGTGACCAAGGCAAGGTGGTGAGCAGGTGTGGGTACAAAAACTTCACATGTTTATACTAAATGTTCATGGAAAAGAATGAAAGAAGTTTAATGAAATTCTACCAATGGGTTGGTTTGTTATGTACAAATATGTAGATTTTTAAACAATTAAAGGGCAATAACTCTAAGGAAAATTGACCAATTGAAAAAAAAATGACCGGCATTATCGAAGTATGTTGTTTCATATTTATTTCAAGTTTCATGAAATTCTACCAGCTTGTTACTGAGAAATGGCTGCAGATGTAGATTTTTCATTAAATCAAGGGCAATAACTCTAAGGGAAACTGACCAATCCGATAAAAAATTCGACGGGCATCATTGCAGTTTGCTGGTGCATGTTTATGTCAAGTTTTATGAAATTCTACCTGATAGTTACTGAGAAATGGCTGCGGACGGACATTTTTGGGCATTTTTCATTAAATCAAGGGCAATAACTCTAAGGAAAATAGACCAATGCCCCCCAAAAAACTTGACGGGCATCATCGCAGTATGTTGGTTCATATTTATTTCAAGTTTCATGAAATTCTACCTGCTAGTTACTGAGAAATGGCTGCGGACGGACGGACGGACGTTCCTACATATGGATACTTATGTGGCTACTCTTTTGTTCTCTCTATTGTTCTTTTAGCCACGTAAGAGAAAAATAGCCACATAAAAGCCTTACGGAATGAATGACATCAAAGAAAAAGTACAGTTACCTATTGTTCATATAGCCACCTAAGTATGCAAATGTGAGCTCGGACTGACGGACGGACGGACAACGCCATTTCAATACCCCCTCCCGATTTCATCGGCGGGGGATAATAATGCTATGTTACGTTTTTAGATTCAAATCTAAGACATGTTTTCTCTTAGATACGCTCAACTTCAATATGTATTTAACCCAAAATTTTTCAACGCAGTTAAAATATAACAGCAAGAAAAACAGACGCCGTCTCTAAAGTTACCGTTTCAAACACGACTCAAAAATAATTATAGCGGCACAAAATAAATAAATAATAGTTTCTAGATAAGTAGTATAGATTATGGCGGTATAGGCACACTTTTAACCCTTTTTTCATTCTAATGATATTTTCATTCTAATTTTAAGCTTGAAAACCACCGGGTCGACCAATTATCTGCAATAAAGGCAGACTTCTTACAGCAACTTTTACGAATAAAAAATTTATTATATCAATATTTTGATTATAATTATATTATAATGAATTTATTTATTTGGGTTTACGGCACACCAACACAGTATAGGTTAAATGGCGCCAAACAGGACTACAAATTTTGGTTTCACATGTCATTTACATCGAGATAAAAACATGAGGTATGAAATCAAAATTTGCATACCTGCTGGAATCATAGAGTTACAGAAAAACCAAGTGTTAAGGCCCTATTAGTCGTCTCTTACGATCATGCAAGGTTAAGGCAGTGGTTTCAATTCTTTTCATACACAGATCGTTCCAGAACCACATGGGGCTATATATAATGCAATCTGACTAAAGTACATCTCCTATTACGCTACGCATAGGATCTGACAACGAGCTATTGATAGCCTCGTTCTGACGACCCTTCCGCTAGCCAATCAAAAGCTAACTTACAACATTCTGCAAGCTTTAAAAAGCCTTGGTTTTTGATATCTACAATTTTTATGTCGAAAGATGTCAGATAGCCGGTTAGCTCAGTCGGTAGTGCACTTGCTCTGTAAGCGAGAGGTCCCGGGTTCGAGCCCTGGATTAACTGCAAATTTTTCTTACTCTTTGACATTCGAACAAGTTGTCTGATTGGTTCAAATAAAAATAGATTTGCGAAAATAAAAATAGCAATATTGGAAATCCAAAATATACAGAAGACGAATGTGAATGGGTCGTTCTCAGATCTTCGTTTAGAAGATCAAGTACTTTAGTCAGATTGTATATAATAAATAATACTTTGAATAAAATGTATTGTGTAAAAAAAAAAGGAAATACTAATAATTAAAATCCTCAATTCTTTACAACAAAAATCTGCAAATTGATGCTAACAGCAAAATATGCGTCTGGTAGTTATATTAAATCAAAGTTTGATGAGATTGGTGGAGTGTTAATTCTAAGGGTAACAGTCAAAAGAATCCATTTTAAAATGTTTTGTTGTCTCGCGTTGGTAAAACTCAGGTTTCCTTCTCTACAAATACTAAACATACGTTAACTAAATACGCTAAAGAGGGGCAGCATGCCATTTTTGACACGTTTATGTCTTGTGTAAACTATTTCTATGCAGGAAACCTCCAATTGCAAGGGTAGTCTCGAGACTTTACGTAATTTGGATCCCACTAAATGTCAGGAATATGCCTTGTTACAAGCTCTAGTAGACGATTTGGTAAATAGGCTGTTTCATAGAGTAGTGTCTAAATAACTCAAATTTGGTCGAAACTGTGTAAAACCCGTGTAAACAATATACATTTAGCAAGTTCATTTGATTACGTGAGACGTCTCGCTAATATCTACATTGCACATTTTTATAGGAGAGAATAAAGACCTTTATTAGACTCCTGATTCGCTGAAATTATCATGCTCAGTTGTTTTGATTCACATCTATTACATAATGAAAAAAAATCTTATAGCAGCCTTTTAAAAAAAATATGAATCAATATCATTATGACATCTTTGAAATATTAGCATTCAATGCATTCTTACCTTAAATGGATAAAACGAACAACACACGCAGAACAACATGCATGCAGATAATGTCTGAAAGAAAGATCAGTTATTTTGATATAAAACTATTTTCGCTTTCAAAATCCTTTCTCGAAATTAATATGTCATTAGCACAGTATAATTTTTTAAAACAAATTAATACGATTTTAATGATTTTTTGACTTTGGTATCGAAAGAAGTCTTAGTCGAAACTTCTGCAAGTATATCTTTGTTGGATTGTTTTATTTTGTTTTAGTTGGATGGTATACTCTTTGAATTGTTAAATGAAATGTAAATCAAAGTTAGTAGTGTATTGAAAAATTAAGAAAACGAAATGTTAAAGTGTCTCAAGTGAACGACTTGAATATGAAAGCAGAATAAAACAGAAAATAAGAATAGCAGTGCTGGTTTAATAAAAATCTTGCCTACCAGAATCATATTTACCAGCTTTAACATTGCTAACAGATGCAATGGAATGTTTTACAATATATATATATATTTGGGTTCAATTCTGAGTAAAATCTTACTTCAAAAAGTATTTGTTGAGAATATACACGTCACAAGCTCGTCAAATATAAGGCGAAAAAAAATGGATATTTACCCCATAGCAATGTTGTCATTAAAAACATTTAAGAATGTTCTAATTCAATATTAATAGTAACTGTCTTTAGCAAATGATTATTGTGTTACCGACATAATAGGACCAAAATATAATATCTGTCGCTGGTTGTAGATGAAGATGTGAATATTCGGTTCGATGATAACTGTTTTGGCGGTAACAAGGCTCTGCTGAGCAGAAGTCAACATTTGTATATGTTACATGTACAAACTGCCATTTAGAGATATTCTTAAAATATAGTTTTTATTTGTTGATTAACAGATTAGATTTTGGTTTTTGTCCGACAGAATAAATTAGATTTGTAGCTGTTTTAGAAGTAATGATGTCCTTGAACTGTAATGTAGTTTGTTGATTTGTTAAGTTTCTTTGTTCACTGTTTATCCGTGAAATTTTACAGTTTAACGGTTTACAGCCCATGTAAATAAACGGGGTCATCATTGGAATTTCACAATTTAAACACGTTCTAGGTAATGAAACGCTTTTAGTGTTTTGTGTCAGAGCTAATGCATGTTCGGGTCGGATTAAGACACACTGAACGAAAGTAGTAGTTTTTCAGTACATCAAAATAACAGTGTAACTTTAAACTTAAAAAGGGCCCCAAATGTGACAGGAAATGTTGTTATTTTGAGTATATTTCAAAATTGCCATCAATAAATGGTATACATATCATGGCTTAATACATGTAGTCTTTTGACTCAGTTTTACAATATTGTTTGAATTGTTGAAAAAAAGCGATAAAAAGAGTAACCAATTTATATAATATTCAAACATTGGGGGAAATGCTGTTCTTCTTTAATACAAAAGAAAGAGTGTTTTGTAAAGATATATATTTATATAATTTTATAATTCGGGAATAGATTTTAGTTTTGCGCGCTTTGTTGGCAAATAAAACACGGTTTTGAGTTCAGATGAAAATATATGTGTTTCATTTGCCAACAGAGCACGCAAAACAAAGATCTATTTCCATTCTAAAACGTTCGAATTATACCAGGAAGGGATACTAAACGTGATTTCAGTGATAAATTGCGGTTTTAAATACGAGGGGGTAAATCGGAATAGCCAAAGGTATGTCATTTTGCGAAACTTGTTTTAATCGACGGTAAAATCCTTCTTTGTTTATATAAAAAGAAAACCTAAAAGTGTTAGAAAATTCTATGTAAAGAACATAGCTTTCAAAGTAATGGGATAACTTTATCGCTCGATTATTTGAAGAAATGGCTATCCTACTCACCACGGCGTCGGTGTCACACCATGGTTAAGTTTTTCGTACCACTCCTCATTTTGATAAAGCCTTTTGAGATAAAGCTTTGAAACCTTCAACACTTGTATACCATTACCGTGTCCAGTTTTAGGCATGAATACATAACTTCATCAAGGATTTTGGCCGAATTATGATACCTTTTAACTTACAAATATTGGTTAGGTTTTTCGTACCAGTTCATATTTTGGGTAAACTGTTTGACATATGCCTTTGAAACTTCTAACACATGTTTATTACAACAGTCTATATCTATAGGCAAGAGTACAGTACTCAACTATTTTGGCTGAATTAAAACCTCTTGGGCTTGGAAATTGGTACAATTTTCGTATAAGTCAACGTTTTGTCAAAACTATTTGACATGCGGCTTTGAAACTTTGAACACTTGTTTATCATTATGATTTTAATCTGTAGGCAATAATACATAACTCTGTCAACTATTTTGGCTGAATTATAGCCCATTTTGGACTTGGAAATCAGATAAATCTTTCATACCAGTCAATATTTTGCCTAACCCGACTTGAAAATTGGTTCGTTTCGTTCAAGTTTTGTTAAAACTAATTGACATGCGGCTTTGAAACTTTGAACACTTGTAAATCGTAATGATCTCCATCTGTAGGCAAGACTACATAACTCTGTCAACTATTTTGGCTGAATTATGGCCTTTTTGACTTAGAAATCGTATAAATATTTCATACCAATCCATATTTTGCATAAACCTTTTGGCAAATGGCTTTGAAACTTTGGCCGCTTGTTTACCATCATAGTCTTCATATGTAAGCAAGACTTTAGCTCAGTTATGACCCTTTTTGACATAGATATTAGTTTCGCACCCCACTCCCCTTAATCCTCTTCGTGCTGGTGAGCACAAAAGGCCATTTTAAGTTTCGCATACAATTCCGTATTTTGTCTAAACTTTTTGATACATCTATATGGCTTGGAAACACATTGCCATATAGTGCAAGACTTATCCGTACCCACAAATACTGGTACATTGTCTTATCTATTTTTCTTCTTTTGTCTGAAAACCTCTGGTAATATTTTGACCTTATACATTCATCAATTCTTGTATAGTCGAGTGCGCTCTTGTTTAAAATCTGATATGGAGCCCAAAATCCTCTTTTCAGCATGTGGATGTCAGAAATATATATAAGGTACATCCAACGTCAGAATTAAAAAAATAAGGCCAAGTCCCGCCCCATCTAGAATATCATATGACCGTCCCCTTACAACGTTTAATTTACCTATAAATAGACATAATAATTATATAAAACGGCATTACATACGTTAACCGTGTTTTAATAATATCAAAAGTTCAGAATAATATTGACAGTTACCATTTATGTAAAGTAAAATATGTTAAAATAGTTAAATATCGGTCTACATGATACACTTAGTGCAATATGTCCTATATGGCTATTTAAAAAGCAGATAACAACTTTCTAATCAGTTCATCTACTTGATGAATATATTATATTTGCAACACGCCAAACCTACAGATAATAGCTTAGATTATTTACCCTACATATCAAGATACTGTCTTTCGTTAAGAAACACTTCTGAAATTCGATAATCTTACTAGGCTGCGATAAGAACAACATAGTGTTACAAATGCACCTTCACAATTCATACCAAGGCCTAGATGAATAATTTAGTACTGCAGCTAACCAGAAAGAATGAAAGATCACTTGAAATTCTGCATGGATATAAAGTAGCTAGCAGAGTTCATACAAACCTTTAGTTATAGGTTATTATGTTATGTTTTTTTCCTCCAGTTTTCATTCCAGAACTTGCGGTTTATATAAAATGCCTCAGTCAAATCTGTTAAAGTTACATAAAGATGAAAATTTACAGCTTCTATTTCTAACAAATACTTATATATTGCATGAATTTTCACAAAACCAGACTTTAGAGACTGTTGTCTGAGTTATCTCCGTATACTTCTGGGAGATATTTTCTGTTAATAGAACATGCAGTCAGTATAGTAGTAAAATCTTACAATAAATTCATAACGGTCGTTTCTATTCATAACATTATGAAGTCATTCTTTAAATATAAAGATGATTCTGGTCTGAAAAACAAGAATCCAAAATATGACGTCATCCTCGCACATACCCAGTCCTTGGGGCATAGAGAACCCTATACTACTTGTCTTCTTACTTTTTAATAAATATTTTATTCCTAAAGAAGATGAACAGACAATATAGTCATCAGTTTTATTTAAAAAGTACATATATAGTATACATAGATACCAACAGTGTATTCCTCTTTTAACATAATGCTTTACTAAAGACAAACAGAATAATGAAGATTGTACTGTTCTTAACAGAAATGCAGTTTGCTTCAGAAAAGGAAAAAAAAACATTATCTCACTCCTCTCTGTAAATTGTTTATTATTATTTGGTATAGAACGTATATTCCACTTTAATCTTTTCTTCAAAAATACTCTCCTCTCTAAAAATGTTATATCTGCTGTTGAAAAAAAAATTTCCACTGTAAATATTAAAAAAAACACTACTCTTTGAAAATGTTTTATTTGCTGTAAAAACACTCCTCTTTATTTTTTTTTTCAGAAAAAAATACACTCCTCTCTGAAAATGTTTTATATGTCATAGAAAAATATCTCCCTCTTTGATTATTAAAAAAGATACATTCCCCTCTGTAAATTTTTTATTAGCTATGGAAAAACAGCAACATATATTCCTCTTTACACACTAGTAATAAAAAATACACTTCTCTTTTAAAATCTTTGGATTGTTTTATGAATAAATTGTGCTTTGCCTTACTTTTTCTCTCAATAGTTTCAGACAGCGTGATTAAAGTATGTTGAATTATGATGTTAAGTAAATAACTTTATTTTTCATAACATGTAATTTATGTTATTTCATTTTAAACAAAACCTGTCAAAATTTGTTCCCGGCTTTCATTATATTTTGCTCTCGCCTATATAAGATTAACATGAAAGCCAGAAACATGTTTTGACAGGTCAATAAAATAGTACAATATGAAGATAAAATATGACAATTTATTGCGAATAAGAATAGAAGTATATATGTTTGCTGTTTCATCATTTATTATAATCCACTAAGATTAAATTTGGAGCTTTTTTTTAAAGCATCCGTATGGCCCTTATCATCAACTGTTTGCATAGATAAAGGTTGGATAAAGGTTTGTTTATCTTAAGATAAAGTCAACATCTGAGTGTAAAAACATGTATTTATGAAAATACACGTATTTAAGAGGCCAAATGTGTATTTTACAGTTACGCCACAATTACCAAATATGAGGGCAAATATTCGATTTTACAGTTACGTCATAATTACCAAATATGAGGGCAAATATTCAATTTTATAGTTACGTCATAATACACAGATATGAGGATAAATATTAGATTTTTTGGTTACGTCATAATTACCAAAAATGAGGGCAAATATTCGATTTCATAGTTACGTCATAATTACCAAATATGAGGGCAAATATTCGATTTTATAGTTACGTCATAATACATAGATATGAGGGTAAATATATGTATTTTGGGGTTTTATCCCCCATTCATCAAGTTCAGTAGAGAATATGCAATAAAAAAGTTATAAATCAGGGCTTGTGGGCCTAAGACAGATATATCAGCAGTTCTTACTTTTTAACCAAATCATGGTAAATAATTTTGGTCACGCTAAGCTGACTTTCAGGGAAGCATCTATTAGTCAAAACAATATTGACTATTTATTACTGATAGTTACCAAGATATGGCTGCTTGACAACACATACTAAACCATCCTGCATACGGCACATTCAAAATAAAGTGCGCACATATCCTAAAATATGTCATTTTATTAAGAAGTAGGAAAAATGTATTTATAATTTTTATACTCCATATTGTCTAATACATCAGGGCACGTAGTTGCAATACAGCACAAAAGTATTCACAAAGTATAGAAATGTTTACTTGTTTACAGCTACTACCACAAGGGGCCATGTCCTACACACTTATGTCATCAAAAGGCACTGGAGTGTTTTATTCGTTTAGTTTGCTTTTATAATTATAACTGCAATTTATTGTGTATATCTCTCAGAAATGTATATATATTTATTCAATATACAGTATTTTGAATAAAACAAATAAAACAAATATCTTTTTTGGTAATATTGATTCGGTAGCAACCTTTTATGTCTAATCATTGTTACATTTCAACAAAAATAAAATGTACGGCATTTTAAGACAAAATGGGTAACATATTGAAAAATCTGATTTGATGGAGCCATGTTAACGCCGGTAAAATATAAATACTCAAACTTCACTGGACGTAGAAAATCTTCCCGGGAGCCTTGTCCCTACACGAATTTTGTGGACATCCCAACTGCTGGTTTTAACACCAAATGTCTTAGTTATATATGTAATTAGACCTCTAAACCATTGAAATTCTTCAACGTCGGTTTGTGTGCTACATTATAACACACTTCAAATTGTCATAAAAAATCATGTCAACCGATAGATACCACCATGTAAACGTCTTAACTGAGAGATTATTGCCACCCTAATTTTCCATTGAAATCAATAGTAAAAATCTTATTTTGGACAAAAATTTAGGGTCATTTTTGTTGATTTATTGCGCAAAATACGGTAAACGGAAAAAATCGTTTTTGCTTCATAGAAAACTATTGCCCGACTCATCTTTGTGAAAATAAATAAATATTTATTCATTTCGCTTACCGTTTGTTTCTTTTATACAATCACTATTTCTTTAAAAATTGAGACTCTGACCGGCTCGGTAAGTTTCACGTATGCGAGGGGTAATATCTAAGCAGACGACTCGGTTACTTTAGACGTTTACAGCGACTTTATGATCTAAAGATCAATATTTATGCATATGTTCATGCCTGAATATGTAAGCAAAGATTTATTTTGGTAATTGACAAAATAATAATTTTTCATTTTATATTGATTATTTTGTCAGAATTCTTGAATAAATAATATATTTCAAACAGGTACACTAAATCAAAGACAATTCTTGCGTATGGTACTTCACTTAATTAGTTATCCCTTGCTTGCTTGTCACTTTTATTACCTAATATGGCAAATAATCTAGGGGTTACTAAATTGTAGTTGTAATAACGGAGATTGATAGCGGGTATTTTGCACCTTTATGACTTTGTAAACAATAAACATGTTTCGCTGAAGGAAAGGAGACATTTAACTGCAGCAATAAAATAAAAATCAATACAATAGTATTAAACAAATAATGCTATTGGCCGACCACTTCAGTTTTAGATTTATACCTCGCAACAAAAAAGTTCTTAAATCTTTTAATTGCTCATGTTTTATTATATAACGCTAAATAATGTAATCCTACTGCAAAGGAATAAATGACACAATCATGTCACATCTAAAGGCACTAGCCTCCTCTTTCTTTAAAACTGAATATATTGAACATGAGTTTTTTTTCTCTTGACTATACCAAAAAATGTCAAATTAAAAAAGAGAGAAAAAAAAACATGACAAAGTCCGGAACTGAACCCGGGCCGCCGCGTCAATAAACATTATCTTGCGGTCTCGACAAATATTATGCGTATCTGGAAATCGTTAAATACACTCGTATAAAGCTTTACAGTTAAGGGAGTTTACCTCCGGTATCCCGTTACAAAGTAAAATCATCTTATTATCATGCGTTTCCATAAACCGCTTATAATCGTTTACTATGTTATAGAAATAAAGTTGGAAGGAAAGAATAAATCTATCGCCATATAAATATTCTTTTTCTTAGTTTTTAATAAGTTAGTACACTTTAAAATAAACATGAAAAAAGCGTGTTTTAAACCAACAGTATTATTAATATTTGTATTGTATGCATAAACTAGAACATGATAAATCTTCATCATTTCACGCAGACAGTTTATACGAGTTATCAACTAAAAACAGAAAAGGAGGATTATGCCATTAAGTTTTGATAGAAGAGAATGCGTTTTTTTTTTACAAACAAAAAAGAGGGAGGTAGATAACGTGTTTTAAACAAGCATTATGAAGAAGAAAATGTTAATACCTAGTTACTCTCTGCAAATGAATATTGAACAAATGTTACACAGTTATAGATCTGTTTGCCTAGATGTTTACTGACATAAGTATTTTATAGCAAAAACAAGATTGTCCATTGAGCCATTAATTAGATATAGCTTAAGGCAATCTAAAATCTAGATATCGATTTTATTGAAAACAAGGTTTATGTACCCCTGCTAAATTTCGGAAATGGACGTAAATTTACGGAAGATAACGATCAAAACTACACGATTATCAATTTTTCAAATAAGGCTTATCAACAGTCGCGTTTAGTACAGAAAGTTCAATATGTGTAATTTCTATTTCTGTCACTTCCAAGTTTTACATACTATTCTGCTATTCCCGTGACAGTAACTGAATAAACATAAAACAAAATTAACGTTGTTTTGAACACGATTTTGGCGTCTGAATTTTAATCATTTATAAAAGACGCTGCATAAAGCAATCTTATGGCCATTTTTAGAGGTATAAACACATCATGAAATGTCTGAATGTTGACAGATACACTCCCAGCTTGTTGTGTTGGTTAAGGAATTGCAGAAAGCTGTAATAAATCACCACAAAAGAAACCTTACTTCATACTATTTCAGCAGAAATACCCAAATAACATGCTTAGCCCCATTGTGCACACCTTATTGTGGTATTGCCTATAGTAATACATCAATTAGTTTAAACTTAAGAGTACGAAATAAATCAGTAATATCTTGCTACTGTGTTACATATGTGGAAAGCAAACATTTAAATAATGATTGATTTTTCACATGGTGGTAGGAAGACGACATCACAGTCCCAAAACTGGTCTAACAATAGATGTGTCACTTAACTGATAAAATAGACATGTATAGCGTTACCTTTGCTCTTATGTGTCGCGCACTTATATTCCCCTTCTACTCTTTTCTGCTGTTACAATAAATAAATTTTTCCTGGCAAATGTGGTCAGAATATACACGTCTGTAGATATAGAGATTTACAAATGCATAGAAAATGGTATGCCCAAGAACAAAAAATAAAGTAAACAATTACCTTCAGTACTTGAAAACAAGTATGGCTGCACTTTGACAAACACATTGTCGAATGATTTTTAAAGATACAGACCCGATATTGTTGTACTTTCTTCAAAAAAAAAGAGAGTAAATATTTAAATATTTAAAACGATTATAATTGTACTTGCTTTCGCTGAAATAGTGTAATTTTGAATTATAAATGATCAAAATAGTCGTTCATTTCTACAATGCAAAATTTCATTTAAACCTTCTATCCGTGGTACTGTTTAGTTACCGTATTTTAAGTACAGGTTTTACTCCAGAGTCCTAAATATAAGACATGGCATAACTCATATCACTTTATACGTTCATTTACATATTTTACATTTTTTATTTTCCATGTTATGTCTGGTCCTAAATCTGAACTCAGTAGGGAGAGTGTCGGTCTACAGATCCCTTGGTCGCGAGTTCGATCCCCGGGCGGGGCGTATGTTCTCCGTGACGATTTGATAAAAGACATTGTGTCTGAAATCATTCGTTCTCCATCTCTGATAATTCATGTGGGGAAGTTGACAGTTACTTGCGGAGAACAGGTTTGTACTGGTCAAGAATCCAGGAACACTGGTTAGGTTAACTGCCCGCCGTTACATGACTGAAATACTGTTGAAAAACGGCGTTAAACCCAAAGCAAACAAACAAACAAACTTAAAGCTGAACTGAAATATCGCAAAGCACAAAAATCGCTTCAAATTTGAATTTTGATCCGAATGTTTTTTAACGACTTTCTGGCAAAAATAACTGAAACTTTCACATTGAGTGTGAAGAAAAATCCATAACATTTTAATGTGCATTAGAGCAGTGATAAAAAGTAATAGTATACGGTTTTAGTTACTTATTATCCGATAAATAGATCCAGTATGCAGTTTGTTGAAAATTTCGAATAGTGGTACGTCAATACACGAGAGCGTTCCAAATGTAAACATGATTTGCATATTAGAATCATTTTTTGAACAAAAGTTATCCTTTTTCTATTCTATACAGAGAAACAACTAATGACAATAATCTTCAAGTCTACAGGAAAGACATTTAAGCCTTATAAGGGTACAGATCAAAAATACACAATTACGGTAAAAATAAATCAAAATTAGATTAAATAAAATATTTGGCGGGAAAATGTTTCGTCTACCGCTGATCAAATTTAAATTGTACTTTCAATTTAAAAACAAAGTTGCTGGCACGGCAAATGGAAACATTCGATGTCAAGTAAATTAAGCGTCATTTCGTGGATAATAATTGATTGTAAATTATTTTAACCTTGCAGAATTGAAGCAAATGTATTTTTTTCATCTAGGTATAAAGTTTACAGACTTAATAATGTTTAAGAAATTTAGTTTATGCCAAACTTCTTTCATACATACTGTTTAGACGTCGAAACAGTCTTTGATAGTAAAAATGTAAAAGGTCAGACTATTGAATGTTGAAAGTCAAATGATAACTTTTTCATGTCTACTTATTTGGACGAGACCGTCCTAGACGAAATTTTAAAGCTGTAAATACCTGTATTTTTGTTCAAAATTTTACACCTGGTCCAGTAGTTTGTATAAAACAACATTGATTTTACAGCTGCAGATTTCAATTTACAGCTGTTTAATGATTGTAAAACAGGTCGAATAATGCAAATAAGATACAGCTGTAAAAAAATTTCAAACATACCGTTTAGACATCGAAAAAGTCTTTGATATTAAAAATGTAAAAGGTCAGACTATTGAATGTTGAAAGTCAAATGATAACTTTTTCACGTCTACTTATTTGGACAAGACCGTCCTAGACGAAATTTTACAGCTGTAAATACCTGTATTTTTGTTCAAAATTACAGTCATGATTACCTAAATTTTTCACCTGTAGTTTGCATAGAACAACATTGATTTTACAGCTGCAAATTTCAATTACAATTGTTTAATTAGTGTAAAACAGGTCGAGTAATGCAAATAAGATACAGCTGTAAAAAATTACATATGTAAATATGCCAAAATAGTTACAGGTGTAGAATTATAACATGCATCGAAAACGAGTACATTATATAATAAGGTACGAAATCAAAAGTACAAAAACTTTTAGGATGAATAGTAAGTATCTAGGAAAGGTAGCAATTACTACACAAACGGCAAAATAGATGGTCTAGTACGGAAAGAACAATATAGAATATGTTTCTAATATAGCAATTGCAAAGTTAAAGAGTTTTACTACGATACAAAGTAGAAATTATACATCATATCTTGTTTATAAAACTTTCTATGCCATGAAAACATATGACAATTTTTGCATTCTTCCTTTAAACTTATCAGTTTATAATAAAGAGTAAATTGTTAAGGCATGTAATTACATATGTCCTTTTACAACTGTATTAGCTAATTAAACATAACAGCTAGAATTTCAATATTTTAGATATCTTGTGTCTCTGTGAATTTGAGTTATTTCCCGCCATAATGCAATAAAAATGGCCGACAGTACTCATGTTTCTCTAAAAAAAGTTACAGCTGCAATTTTGAGACATGACCATTTTACACCTGTAACCTTCAACTAAAATTTTACAGCTGTATTTTTGAGACCTGCAATTATTTTACACCTGTAAATTTCAACTGCGTTTCTGGTAATTCTCTTGCAGATCTTTAAAGCTGTAATTTCAAAATGCAGGCTTTTACAGATTTACAGTTGTAAAACAGGTCATTCTTTTCGTACTGTCCCAGTGTGTTTAGCAGTAGCACACATTTGCATAATCACTCAATATTGTGTTATTCTTCACAAAATGCAACAGCTCCAACCAAACAGTTTAAAGAAACAGTCATGATTATCTTGAACTTATCTGTCAAATCTATGACATGCTCTGCCACTAATTATAATCAGCACATAGCCTGTACGTGTATGCATCAGCTGGTCGTATTAAAACTCGTGTAGTAATAAAATGAGAATATTCCTTTAGCTGGCCGATAAGAGCTTATCACTTGAACTAGAATTCATTACATAGCACAAATCCCATTGTTATATGTTAAACATGTTTCGAAGTCTTGGTGAATGGTTCAATGGTCCATGGAGAAAGCCTGCTAAAGATCAATGGAACGAGAGGGTAAGTTCTAGCTGATTCTATTTATGTACATTATTCATCAGTTTTGCGGGATAGTTCACCAGTTCCGAAATATATACAGAGTCTCGTGGACGTTTCACACATTCTTTTCTTACACAGCTGTTTTACACATAGCTTTTTTAAACGTGTGTTACGTGTCAGGGGTCATTATTGTTCGCTGTGCATCAATTTACAAGCCCGCCCGCTAAGCTCAATAGGGAGAGCGTTGGTCTACTGATCGCAGGGTCGAGAGTTCGATTCCCGTGCTGGGCGTATATTCTCCGTGACGATTTGATATAAGACATTGTGTCTGAAGTCATTCGTCCTCCAACTCTGATAATTCATGTGGAGAAGTTGACAGTTACTTGCGGAGAACAAGTTTGTACTGGTCAAGAATCCAAGAACACTGGTTAGGTTAACTGCCCGCCGTTACATGACTGAAAGTCTGTTGAAAAACTGCGTTAACACCCCTCCCCCCGTCTTCTACCCCCGCCCCCAAACTAAAAGAAATAAAGCATCAATTTGCACCTTCGTGTTCGTATGATCACCGAGCGTTTAATAGTTGCCGTCCTTACATTTTTTTTTATTCTATAAAACCAGAGTTTGAGGTTGAAATACATAAATAGTCCAGAAGAAAGCGTTGAAATTATTTAATTGTTAAAAGAGATGTACACCAAAAAGATACTGTGAGTGACTGAATGGGGGAACAGTACAGGCCATGACCAGATTGCACGGATGTGCAAGGTGATCATGATCTGCACTTTTGAATTCATATCTTGAGACTTTTCGGCTAAATTGTAATAATTATTTCATATGAAACATTTCTTTAACTCGATGTTTGGTTCATTATACATACTAGCAGCTATTAAAATTCGTTTGATTTTGAGTTTGTTCTGAGCCATCCCAGGAGATTTTCCAATTAGCGGGGAAATATAATCTGCTTCTACTTGTCAAGAATTAAAACATTCCTGAAGTAAAGTCATTCATGCTTAGACAAGAAATACTACTTTTCAATATTTCATGGATGTAGGCATTTTGACATCTTTTGAGTCATTTATCACACACTTTGATTTAAAATTATAAGAAATGCAATTAAGGTAGGTATATCAAGAAAAAGAATAAAAACGTTATAGATTGAAACAGAAAAGAGGGAGAAAAAAAGAGAAGACAGGGTGAGAGAAAGAGAAAGAGAAAAATGAAAAGAGAGGGAGAGAGTCAGGGATAAATAGAAGAAAAACGTGTACGTGAGAATATTTTTAGCAACACCATAACATTTGTAGTTCTTATCTAGAAATGGATAATGTCAGGGTCAAAGTCTAATACTATCAAGTACTATCAAAGTTTTTCGCAAACGACTGAATACTTTCTAACTTTATAACATAATATGATAAGTAACAACTTTCTAACATTACACTGCAAATTTCTTACATGACCTGATAACTTTCTAAAATGGCATTTATTAGTTGTGATGTGCATTTAAGGTTTAGCAGTGTATGACAAAACCACAGAATATTTTAGAAAACAAACAACATCTATAAGAACAACCTATCTGTTAAATATATTTTTACCATTCTGTCCCGTAGAATTAGATACTTAAAATATTCTAAATGACCTGCCCCCTTTGAAAAGGAATGCCATTTGTAAAGAAAAATGTAAACAATTGTCCAAAAAACAAACAATGTTTAACCCTTACCATGCTAAGTTTCTATAATGAGCTTGTCCATATTTCAATTTGGACAGCGCCATTAACTGTTAAAAGGGGTGTCTACAAAAAAGATACTGGTTGAATAATGAACAGTTCAGATCTTGATCAGACGATCACAGACGTGCAGCTGACTATGATCTACGCCGGCCGCATAGGCAAGATCTGCCGTGTCCAGGATGTTAAGGGTTAACCTAGCTATGTAAAGTTTTAGTACTGGTACATTGTTGCAAATCATCAAAACTGAGAAATTTAACATCGTTTTAAAAATGGTGAGTTTTTAAAGGAGTTGAACTGTCCAGAAGTGTGGCCTCTTCATGCAGTCCCTTAACAGAATTTAATATATATATCAGTAAACTTACAATGGTTTTGTAGAATAATATAAGCTCTTTATATGCTGGGTAATTTTCATGTTAAAGAATTTTTTCTTTCTATGCTTTGGTGATATTCGGTCTTTTTTCTCCGAATCATGGACCTAAATTTTAACCTTAACATTTTCGATCCAAACAATGTAGAGTAGAAACATTGTTTGCCTCACAAAATATTTGAACCCACATACCTTAACTTACAGAGTAAAGTGATAACTGCAACAAAGCTTACAGGTAGTAACCCAAATGGAATTCTTATATTTTGAAAAGCAATTTTAATATGAACTTAGGTGCTACCTAGAAGGCAGAGCTCCCTTGAAAAAAATCGTTGAAAAATCACCAGTGCCCCTTGAAAATTAAAGGAGTGCTGCTGGAATTATCTGGAATTATGGATCCGTTTTAGGAAGTTTATGTTCTTTAAGATCTATTGAAATTTTAAGAATTAATGATAATTCATGATTTCTGAATGAATGTCTTAGAATGCATTAAGATTAAATCTTGACATGCGAAAACTCTACAAATATGCTATAAACGAACTAAAGAAAGTTACGATTCTTTTTAGAAGGAGGAATGTGTCCAACTTTAAGGCCAAAATACTGCTGTGATAGACGTCTGGAATGGGAGAATGAAAATCATTTACATGTACAAAGCTTGTTTAAAAACCAAAAGACCAGCCGTTAATGGTGAGAATTTCACCTTTTTTGCCGAAATTCTCAAAAACTCCTGTTTCATTTACTGAACTGCTAAGTTAACAGTCTATGACATGTTTATAGTTAATCTTTTAGCACTGCTGGTATAGAATAGGAATGGTAGTAGGAGCCTTTTTAATGTTTATTGATAATTCATAGCCAATAGTTTTTTTTCCTAGTAATAAACTCTGCTTCTGCCGTTTCGCGTCCACAATCAACATATTGATTACACTGACGTTTTGGGAGTATGCGCAGAAAATGTTCAGAGTTAAAAGATTATACTATATACAGAGGAAAGTTAAAAACAAGAATAACTTACAGAGATTAGGCAAAGTACTTGGTCACCTGGAACTTGAAAGTTTCCAGGGTCCCACTGACACTATATCCGGAGGTAACCAATTCCATTCCCCGATCGTCCTTGGGAAGTAGGATTCTTTACGATAATCATTGTTACAGTGTTGGATTTGATACGAGTGTTCTTGCATTCCTCTTGTTTGTCGAGTTGGTGGAATTAGACGATTACTTTTATCGATGGTTACAATATTATTTACAATTGTGTACATCATATTAAGTCTTGACTCCCGTCTGCGGTCTTGTAGTGATTGCCAATCAAGGTGGTCTAACATTTCGGTCACATTAGATCGATTTCCGTTTCTATGCAATACATATCCTGCCGCCCTCCTCTGAACTTGTTCGAGTTTAGATATATCTTGCTGAAAGAAAGGATTCCATACTGTTGCGGCATATTCGATATTCAAACAAACCAGACTTTTATATGCTTGCTCTTTCACTTTTGTAGATGAAATGTTTAAATTTCTCTTTAAAAATCCAAGAGTTCAATTAGATTTAGCACAGATTTTTGCGATATGCTCAATCAATTTAAGCTCAGATGTGATATAGACTCCGAGATACTTAACAACTTGCACTGATTCCAAGGTGTGACCATGTAATTTGTAGTTGTACTTAATTGGATGATGTTTACGCGAAATTGTTATCACATTGCATTTTTCCGGATGAAATGACATTTTCCATCGATTTTCCCAGATAGCGAGAGTATCAAGATCTTTCTGTAGAGTATGGGCATCTGATTTTGATGACACTGTTAGATATGCTATTGTATTGTCAACAAACAAACCGACTTTGGATGTTATGCCCTCGGGCATGTCGTTTATATAGTATAAAAATAAGCTTGGTCTCAGGAATACTTTCTAAACCCATAATAAATAAAAAAACAAACAAAAGAAAAAGCTTCTGGTGAGGATCGAACTCCCGACCTTTGGTCTTCAACACGACCTCGCTAACCACTGCACCAATGTGGAAGTGTGACGTCAACAACAAAAAATTAAGTATATATAATAAATTTCAGTTATGGCAGCGTGACAAAAATCGTTTCGCATTGAAAATATTGCTTTCTTCTTCGTAGAAAATGTATTTAGTACTAAATTCCTATTATCAGGCGCTCATTTACATTTTTATTCAACGTTCAAAGCAGTAAGCGAAGCGCTTTTGTCAACCGTAAACAGCAATCGTCTACTGACGTCTTACTGATTATTTACTATGAGCATTGTGTACTGGAAGAAACCCGAACAACACCGATTCCAAAATCTTACCATGAATTTTCAACTCGATAGTAATTTTATAGACAGATTTATTCATTTTCTTTTTCACACGTCTAACCGTAATGCGACGCTGTCGGCGCCGCTTCGCGGAGCCGGCATCTCTGCTAATACTTATTCTAACACGACCTGAAACATTTATTACAAAACGTATAGGAAAACCACCTATATATAATACGCTTCTTTGGGAACAATGTGTGTGGCAAGTGCTTCACAGCCTAATATATAAAACAAGCGCATCCTTGTGAGCATGTATCACAGAGTCACCTTCAATGCATTCCTTGATATATGAATAACTTAAGTTAGCTGGTAAACACCACATGTTAATGATCTCAACTGCTCATCAGTCAATAGCAATCATTAATAATGATAACATGCTACAGTCAAACCTGTGTAAAAGACAACCTGCAAATAATAACCACAATCACAAAGCCTGTCTGCAAAGACCACCATTCTGAACTCTAATCAGATCATTGTCAGTGATATTTAACCTGTTGACAGAGACTACCTGTGAACAAAGACCATTTTTGCTGTTTTAACATGGGTGGTCTTTACAGACAGGTTTGATATTTAGTCCTTATTGTGATTGTGTTTGGCTTTAAATACATTAAGCTTGATTTCAGCCACGAATAAAACATGCAGCCAGTACACCTTAGTAAAGAATTATATGCAAAACTGGGGTGGATAAGTATGTTAAACATAAAAATATGTTGGATCTGCATACCGCAGTCTAAAGTAAAATGCTGATGAAAAATGGCTGTGGATATTTCACTACCAAATGTCATTGAAGGACATTGCCGTGCCGTGGATCAAAGTCAAGAAACCCTGATTGCGAGTCCAGTACTCTACTACTAGAAAAACACGGTGTTAGCTTCCATTTTGCCTATCATTGAGTCGGAACTATTTTGGCATGCATCATTAGCTGTTGCATTTTATTCTCAAATTGTAAGTGAACTCACCATGTAATGCAACGTATACAATTACAAACCTGCCTCCATGCATCTTCATCAAAAAGGGGAAAAATATAGAAATATTTTTATTATCAGTCTAGTGGTTAGTCTAGTGATATTACTGCTTACTATAGACTTTTTCTCATTTTTGTTTATATTTTTATCAGTCATTTGCTCTGCCCAAAAAGCGTTTGCCAATTGCTTGACAATTTTTCTGTTTGACTTTGATGAAGTTCAAGGTCACGTATCCATACATCAGTGTGAAATTCTTGAGTAATTGTAGTGAGTATAAAATGACCCAATCAAGAAGTCAGATTTTCAACGTCACATTGAAAGTCAAGGTATACACATGCACTCATCGACAATAAAGTCATTCCAGTATTTTGACTTTTTTCCTTGAAAAAAAAAACAGACAATGCTTTTATACATCAAAAATATTTTCTGTCATTTTATGATAATATGAGCTGTGCCATGAGATAACCAACATAGTGACTTTGCGACCAGCATGTGTCCAGACCAGGATCCATACTGGTCGCTAATTGTTTCTCTACTTGCAATAGGCTTTGAAAGCGAACAGCATGGATCCTGACCAGACTGCGCGGATGCTTGTTGCAAAGCCACTATGTCGGTTTTCTCATGGCACGGCTCATATTACTTTTTATGCTTTCTTCTAAATATATGCAGTTTAACCTGCATTAAAGGCCATATTCGAGTATTTAACGTCCTGTATATAAAGGACAGCAACGGTTAACACTGCATAATACTTGCTGATAAAGACCACCTGTCAACAAAGACAAGTAGTCTTTGTCGACAGGTAGTCTTTATTTACAAGTAAGTCTACCATCTTCTTTCTGGCAGTGGTCTTTATTCTCAGTTCAACTTGCACCTTATCTAAGTGACCCATCTGCTCATATTGGCATCTTCTACTGACATCTGCTTTTCTTCCTTCTTAATGAAAGTTGGCATGGCAGCTCGTATTCCTATATCTTCTAGAATGGACACCGAGTCACGAAAACCACTGTCAATGAAAATTACATCATCTTCTTTCAAGAAGGACTTTATATCTTCTACATTTTTTTAACATGTAATTTAATATCGTTGCGTCATTGTTTTAAGCAATATAAGGATCCATTTTTGTCACAAAGTGCCCTGTTGAAGTTACTACAACCATTGGTTTGACCAGGGGTCTGGACTTGTGTATGCTATATGACTGGCGCTGGAAATAAAACTTATTACTTTTTTGTATATAAATGTACGTGTCATCTAATACAAGTATCGTGCTATTGTCATCAACACCAAACAGTGACTTTGCCAGGGAACGTATGTGCTTGTTGATGATCTGCTCACGTGTGACAGATTCAAGACCCAGGTATAATGGTACAAACGACCTCGTCAGTGCCTTGAGCATGGTTGAAACAGCGCTTCTTATACTGGAAACGCTTATTCTGAAAAGAGTTGCTAACAGTCTGTTTGACAAAGCTGATTTCGGTTTAAACAAAAACAGTCCAATAGACATACGGGGTGTTTTGGATGGTGTACTTTTAACTTCATCCAGAATATGCCGACACAAATCCTCAAACTGAGCACTAGATAAACCTGTCATATGTTTACAGTCTTCATCTCTGACGTTATCAAAACTTAAAAAACTATCCATGTACTGCTGACAAACTTGCCTCATCTGTTGCACCAACTGTGTTATTGGGGTTCTATTCAACATTGACTGCTCTGTAACAGGAATGTTTTCTAACAATTCTGGCAGTATATTCCCATCACTTTTGACATGAACTGGGCAACATCTTGAACCAGCCCGAATCAATATGTTTTTGTCAATAAATGCCCAAAACATAGCATTTTGTGAAACAACTATAAGTTTTGGCCCTGGCCTTTTACATACAATACATCTGGAATGTGTACTAGTGGCTCAAGGTATACTTAAGGACTCTGATGGTGGACTGGAAACGGTTGTAGGTCTTGATAATTTTAATGGCGGCTCAAAGTCCGGATCTTTTACCTGACCTGTTACATTTTTACTAGCTGATTTAACCTCTGCCTTGTAATACCGATGTTTACATTTGTTACAGATAATATCAGTCTCTGAAATGTTGGTAATAAGTAACTGATGTTGTAAGTATTTCCTGACCGAGGAATTTATAACTCTTCTTTCTTTAGGCTTGGTTCTTTTGTTGCAAACAATGCAGTTGTAATATTTCGTCATTCTGCAAAGAAAGAATAATGCATACATTTAATATTTTTCATATTATGTTAATTTCAGTTCTATAGAGTAAAATAAAAAGAGATTATAACAGAAACAATAAAATAAGTTTTAAAAAATCCGCGAGTAGGTTACGAACTAGGGCCGACGACGTGGCAAGCGAGTGTGCTATCCATTATACCAATCAACCTGTGTATTGATACCGAGGGAGAGAGAGAGAGAGAGAGAGAGAGAGAGAGAGAGAGAGAGAAAATAAATAAATAAAAAAGAAAAACATCCAATGGGTTTCCTCATCTGTATTTCTGTCTACCTACCGGTTTCATAATTTCTTTTTTGATATATTTAAGCCAAAACTAAACAAATATTGATGACGTCATAAATTAACGTTGCGTACACATGTGTACACATGTGACGTTGCGTAGCAACTACACATTTTTTATATGTCTGCCCTGATGATTATGATATGAAACCGGTAGGTAGACAGAAATACAGATAGAGGAAACCCATTGGATGTTTTTCTTTTTTATTTATTATATACTTGTCCAGGAGTAACTTTTAATATTTTCTATTATATATATATATATATATATATATATATATATATAGTAGAGAGAATATATACATATATATATATACAGACAGTAGCCGTCTTCGGATGTAAATTATTCCACCCTTTACAACGCTTTTTTGTCTTTATTATGATATTCTTGCTTTTTCATTTATTTTCAATTCAAGTATACATTGTTATGTCTTTCTGAAGGATGACGTCCTTGTGGAAATTACATACGTGTACTTGTGTCGGCTGCTAACGGTTCGCTACAGTTTCGTACATTTATATCATAAAAAGACCATTTGAAACAAACAAATATATCATCAAAACCTGTCACTTACTTCTTAAACTTACTGTTCCATTTTTATATCACACTGCTTCCCAGAAATACACGTAGGAATGACATGGGGCGCCGTTTTACTATTTTATAGGCATTTTTTGATATCAAAAATTCATTTCTTGATAACAAAAATTCGATTTCTTGATATCAAGAATTCCATTTCTTGATATCAGAAAATCATTTCTTGATATAAAAAAATCAGTCACATTTCTTGATATCAGAAAATCGATTTCTTGATATCAAGAAATCATTTTCTGATATCAAGAAATCGATTTTTTGATATCAAGAATTCCATTTCTTGATACCAGAAAATCATTTCTTGATATCAAAATCAGTCACATTTCTTGATATCAGAAATTCTATTTCTTGATATCAATAATTCATTTTCTGATATCAAGAAATTGATTTTCTGATATCAAAAATTCGATTTTTTTGATATCAGGAATTCATTTTCTGATATCAAGAAATGCTGTCCATTTTCTGATATCAAAAACTAGTATTTTTGATATAAAGAAATGAATTTTTGATATAAAAATAGTGTTATTTCTTGATATCAAGAAATCGAATTCTTGATATCAATAAATTATTCTCTGATATCAAAAAATCGACTTCTTGATATCAAGAAATCAAGCCTATTTTTTGATATAAAAAATTCGGCACTTCCCGATCTAAATATAGATGGATTGAACAGGGTCATATAGAATTGTATAATCCCCGCTATGGAACGCCTAGACTGTCTTGACATGATGATTATTACTTCATCATGGCCAGTATTTCTTGATATCAAAAAATTCCCGCTATTCTAAAAATAGACATGCAATTAGAGATAACCCCTAATTAGTTTGTCATGTGCTTTTTCCAATATATTCGGTACAAATTATAATCTTTCTTGTAGATAAAACAGTTTGTTACTGATATCAAAAAAAAATTCTTGATATCAAGAAATCGAATTTTTGATATCAAGAAATCATTTTTTGATATCAAAAAATGCCTAGAAAATAGTAAAACGGCGCCCCATGGAATGAAAATCCCAAGCGATTACACATATCAACCTGTTTACATTGCGTCATAGAAACGGTGTCCAAGTAGATTTTAACCGGGTCGTTTTTATGCTAAACAAATAGCTATTTATTCAGTTCAGCACAGAGTCTTTGAACCGTAACAACTGACAATTATTTTTCAAAGATTTATTCTTTCTGGAACAAAATTAATGGATAATTTAATTCCTACCATTTTGACCACGGACCAACGCCCTTGTCTCTAATTTTTATAATATTTACCACTGGCACAGCTGTCGACAGTCATAAGATTTTCTTGGGCAACAAAAACAGATCAAAGAATCTTCTGTATAAATATTTTGGTTGTCGAGAGCTGTGCTCATACTTAAATTTCTATGTTATGTGATGGAATCTTCCAAAAATCACGCTAAATTCCGTATCGGGGGTGTTTTCGCAAACTGTTGCCGTGGTTACCATACGAGGAAACAAGTCAACAAATGCATCAGTGTGAGTTTCAATACTTGTTTTACCAGTATACATCACACAAATAATTGAATAATGTATTTTAGATTTCTGCAAAATATTGGGCTATTTCCAATACTTACCGAACCAAGCCTTTTGATTTGTCAAATGGATTTTGGCAAATTCCTTTCACAGATAAAGCTGAACAAGTTCCAGCCATGGTTACACCTGAAGGATTATTTCTGTACAGGATCATGCCATTTTGGAAATAAAAATTCACCCGCAACGTTTCAACGGCTTGTAAATTCCACTATTTCTGGACTGTGGATGTGATAGATACATTGATCATGTTATCATGCACCACGACAATCGGCAAAGTCATCTGCAGACGATGAAGGATTTCTTCTAAAGAGTTTGCAACGTTGATAATTAATCTATGAAAACTGAATTCGGAAAGCTTGTGTTATTTTCTCAGGTGATGTTTCGGGACAGGTTTCATTTTTGTGACCGTAATCTTTTCACTTTCACTAACAAAATGGAAAACAAAACTCAGATATTGTTGAAATGCAGTCTTTTACTCTAAGAGTATAACTTGGATAATCCGATATTCAGCAAATCTAGCGCAATGACAAACTTATACCAGATCCCCTATCCAGGATTTGTACATAGTGCTCTGCACTTTATAAAAGTGAATCATATTTAGTATATATGTAGTAGTTGTGCATATGATATATTACGGAATTTAGATTCTTTATCATGCATTATGTCGTTTCATTTGCATTATGTAGTAAAATTGAAAGAAAGTAAAATGGGTTTTCCGCCCTTGTATTGGCGGTTTCATAGTTCTATTTCTTCATTGTCCGATTTACGTTATCAAATGTCCGCATAGCATTACTCTTCTTATGCGATTGATGCTCGCCAGTTTAGCTCAACAGAGAGAGAGCTCAGATCTACGGATCGCGGCGTCGCGAGTTCGAGCCCTGGGCTTGGGTATGTTATACATGACGATTTAGTAAAAGACATTTGTCAGAAATCATTCGTCCTCCACCTCTGATTCATGTGGGGAAGTTGACAATTACTTGCGGAGTACAGGTTTGGTTTCAACAGTATTTTATTGATATAATTTCAAGTTTTACAGTAAATTGTTAAATGTACAAACATAAAGGATTGAGTAGAAAGCTAATAGTATAAGCTTTTAAAGAAACTCTCTCCCTTAAGTACAGGTTTATATTGGTAAAGAATCCAGGAAGGTCAAGTACTCGCCGTTACTTAACTGAAATACTGTTGGTAAACGGTGTGTTAAACACAAAACAACCAACCAACCATTAGCGTTTGTTCATTAACCATTATATATATAAAAAAAGAACACAAACAGACATAAAAATCAACTAGTTATTAAATTGCCGAATGGCGTTGTCTGGGCGAGTGGGTGGCGTCAACCCTTTTGTTTCCGCTCGAAAACGGAGTTAAGTTCTACCAATTGAAATGAAGCTTTGTATGTAGGTAGCATGCAAAGAAATAGAGTATAGGACTGCATAAGAGGACACTAGGTTCAAGGCCAATGTCACTATAGCTAAACATAGAATGAACATAGAATGAACGGTTTACGCTTGTTGATGATGTATTGAAATTAAACTTGGTCTATAGGTAGCTTATAGAAAAAAAACAAGGTTGTGATTGTTCATTGGATCATTGGAGTTCACTGTCGGCATAACTTAATTGATCTTTACATTTAGAAAACTCCATAGTGGCGCCGTTGCCTAGACCGTTTGTACATTTATTGTGAGTAAAGCTTTTATAGCTTTTATCAAACAGGTCATGGTCAACGTCACCATTACTAAAATATCTTTTCTCAAGTTGATCATCAAAATGGTGGTTTCTTGTTTATAGTTTTAGTTTGAACTTACTTAATGCCACCAAAAGTTGTGTACAGCAAGCCGATCTGAAGAATTAGTTTTGTATGATATTTTGGAACGCTGTTACCAAAAGTAGAAAAAAGGATCTGTAGTTTTGGGTACATTTTTTCTGTCAGGTCAATCTAAATATAAAAAGTGGGGTCATAGATAAAAACAACACTGTGATTAGCAAAATGTTGGCAAAATGTTGGCTTCAAGGTTATAATTTTGATAACTGTCTTTGGATTGTATTTTCAAATTGGATGCTGTTACTAGAAATAGAAAAATGGTTTATGCTCAATATGTTTAGCTTAGGTACACCTATTGTAAGCAATTTTTGTGTTTCGGAAGCTTTGATCAAAGAATCATAAATTACATAGGGCAGTGACACATGTACTTTTCTTACACCAGTTCTTCTGAATATGGAAGCAGCCAGGTTTGCATAAAGAAACATGACCATTTTTATAAACAGAAACCGTTTGCGTGATGCGAAGTTTGAAAACCTGGTTTTCAACGGTTTTTTTGTCAATGAAATCTAATCTCTCTATGAAGCCTGTGCCGTGTTCAATAGATCCACTACTTTATCATAACTTTCTCTTTCTTCATCGCTATAACTTCCCATCTTTGAGATAAAATAATGACTATCTGAAAATGCCAGCGTATTAACCGCTGCACCACCTATCATCTTAGCCTATGCACATGCCATGATTTATCAGAAAATAAAAGAAAAAGAAATTAGTTTTCAGCGGGATTTGAACCGACACCATTCCGTTCCATAGCTCAAAAGTCTATTTTTATTTTAACTATCACCCTATTTTCTATTTTTAGTTACATTGTCCTTATCAATGACCCAAGTGACCTTAAATCCATTCTTAATCCTTTGGGTTTGAATAAGGCTATCTACAAACAGATGTTACTAAAGCTTTTTGTCTGTGGCGCACATTTCTGTTTTCTAGCATTCGGACATTGGCCATATGTCTATAATAGTAGTTTTTTTTCCACGGTACGTTCAGTTGTAGTTTAAAAGGCTATTTAGTTTAAGTTTAACAGATTCATTTTTGAAAACTTTTTACATTTGGTGAAATATTCATTTCTTCATAATGTAACATTTAGAACATTATTTTTGTTACATGTAACAAATAAATTATAGAATATGTTGTTTTCCTGTGAAAACATAGAGTTGATACATTATTGATGGAGAACATAAGCAACATGATTGTTAAATTACTCTTTGAAATTAAGATAGAACATTGTTTTTAAATAAAAGTGCCCAATCAACAATTCAAAAGTATACAGGTTATGTCCATTTAGTAAAGATGGTTTAGGGTAAAAGTTTCGTAATACTTATCGGTTGTACGTTGGAATTTATAATAAAAACTTATAAAATAGAATAAGTGGAAACTCCACAGGTCGCTCAACACAACAAAAACGAAAATGTTGCAGGCTCGGTGATTGAGCCTGTTCATGGACGGTAGTGGAAATGCATGCTGCCGTCCACGCCCTCTAGCCCCGGGTTGAGCAGAACTCAACATTTACACATGCTAAAAGTACAAAAAGCAATTTAGAGACATCCGCAGATGTATTCAAACGGCGGTGAACATGGAACCTTCAATGATACACGTGTTGAGGCGTGTAATTCCATGAAGAGCAGCGTTTGGTCCCCATATAAAATAAAAGGTTTGCCCCAAACGAGAAAACAATGGGCAGAACTAAACAAACTGGAATTTATGAAGGGGATCTGAGGTTATGGAGCCTGCGTATCGCAGGAATCCAAATTGATCCTGGATAAACTGAGTATATACTGAGGTCCTGTGCATATTTACATTCTCTCAGAATTTGATTTCGAAGTGCATTTTCATTTAAATAATTAGTTCTGCATCTATATATAAATATTTGCTGTCTAACACGCAACACTAATATGTCTTTCAGTTACATAATCAGCTGATTGAAGATGTAAGAACGATTAGATTCAGAGCAGGAGTTCAAAAGGCTGGAATTCTTCTTTGTGGTCCTTTCCAGTCAGGCAAGTCGACTCTTATCAACACAATATTCAGTATCAGCCAAGGAAGGCCAGCATACGTGTCAGCTGCATTTGCATCAGATAGGAACGTTACATTTCAGGTATCAAATATTATTTATGAAGGGTGGGGGCTCGCATTAATTTATGTCAAACATTAGATATAGTAAACAGTCAATTAAATTAAATAAATTGACTTGGTCTCTTCACCGTTTAACACATATAGTTTGAAATTTGATACCATTAACATAAAAAGGTACCAATGGCACTGATACAGTGTTGCAGAGTCATTTAGCCAATATCAAATCATATAGTTGTCTTAAATCCCAATTAAGCGGCATTTAGAACGCATATATTACTCTTTAAAACATGTGTCAATTTAATCATTTATGCATTGAATTCCCCAAAAGGTCTGCATAAAGGCCATACTTTAGGATAATCCTGCGCCTTTAAAACTTACCAGTCGATCTGATGCATTTGCACCGATGTCTCAGTGCTGCAATTGCACGTACTTAATGTTCATACTGAGTCAATATTACGATATGACTTAACTATGAAAAGTCAATTGCTTCTATTACAAAGAGTATACAATTAAACCCAAAAGAAAAGAAGTGGCCAGTAGATAGCTGGCTTACAGAAAGGCCTAATAAAGCCGCGTTCATCTTTAATGAACAAAAAAAGCTCAAATACACGCAAAGAACCAATATATCGCAAGTGGAATATTACATCAATAGCTTCTTCCTTATTGCAAAAATGAGCTTAACAATTAGTGAAACTTGTGGTAACTGAACAAGCTGAGCACTTAGACGCTTGCACATTTGAAATTATAACCTCATGATATCACATTGGAAATATTTTAGGAACTGTTTGCATGTTTTTTATTCAATTTTAAACAGAGTGAGAAAAACTTGACATTCCATGCAATCACTGACAATTTCAACCACTTTGACCTATATTTTGTTTTGATCTTTACTAATTTATCTTAGGTCCATTGTGATGACAAGTTATTTCAAATTAGATTAATTACTTTCGACACATTATTCCTGGTGATATCCATCACCATGTGTGCATAACAGGGGAAGCCTGTTTCCTTTTTATTGCTGAGCGCCATGCAATGGAATTTCTGGTACCATTCTTACGTCTTTGTAATGACGCAGCCAGGGTTTGAACCCACGACCTTGTGCACTATAAAAGTTCATAAACTCTTTTTCAATGGCACATCATTTTGAGTTCCATCCCTGCCCTCCCATAGCAAGAGCTAACCGAGCTACTTTCTAGCTTTTTTGAAAACTGCTTTTGTTTCTTTTGAAATGGCATTCATGTTAAAGGGAGTCAAGTTTTTGAGAATATTTCAAGTATACAGTCGTACAGAACAATAAGGCAAAAAAAAAATATTGGACAGGTAGATTGTTTGGAAAGCTTGTACGTACGGCAAATACTTCTAAATCTTAATTCACATAAACATGTATATGTTATGTTTAAGTAAACTATATGTAGTGGCACATTTTCAAAAATGAATTGTTAGTCAGAATACCTTTAATCGCATTGTGTAATTATCCTCTTGTAGTAGGTGGAACATTCAATCTGACCTGAACTGTTGACAATAACAACCTTAACTGGATATATTTTCCTGTTTATCTCAACACTAGATAAATAAAAATATCACTCACGTGGGTTATCTGAAACTTTCACCTTCCGCTGTTGGTGTTTTTTTCTTGTATTTCTAAGGCATAAGGAAAAAAAAATCTGAAAAAGAAATATAAGTAGTTCTCTTGGCAGCACCATTCATCAGTGTCTCAAAAAGATACAAATAGAAGACGATTTATCTGGTTTTTTTTTGCAATTGGGTACAAAGGTTACAAAAATGTGTTCCGGTAAAGGAGAAATAATTTTGAAGGTTTGAAACAGAAATGAATTTTAATAAAATGTAGCACTTAAGAATTTCGAACCCAATGACATAACATTTTGCAGGACCCTCGTATCATTGAAAGAAGCCATCCAGCCAGCGGTTCTACACAGGTAGCTTAAATATTGATCAGAGTGGAACATTCTTCCACAATGAAAAGATGGAAAGCAAGCTGAAAATGCAACCAAGCAGAATAATATCAGACACGGTTAGATTGAGTCTGTTCTTGAGAGGCTTTCTCTATGATTGTGTTGATGTGACGATAAACCAAACAAGAAGCAAAGACAAATACGTTTGTTTAGAGGAGTGAAGAATATTGCCTTATGTTTTCTATACAATGACGTAACGTACGTCGACGCGCCGGTAAGTCATCTGCTGCCGGAACACGCCATAATGGACGCATACGATGGCTGCGAAATGTTTTATTGTATGAATGCATAGAATGTCCTTTATATGCCGTAAGGGTATATCTATCAGATTAATTGTAATTGGTACAGCTTCACTGCCGTCTTGAAGTCACATGCCCTTTCCAGATACGCAACATTGCTGCTCGTGTAATGACATCATTTCAGGTGATTAGGTCCGTGATAATACCAAGCTTCCACTGGTTTCTCGGGGCGTCATCCTGAATTTTTACGGTATTATCAACTTCGACCATATGTTTGTTGTTTTGTGTACGTCTCACTGTTATATTATAATTGTCCGGGGTAGTTGGTGATCTTCTTTCCGTGGTAGTTTTGCAGTTTCCTGTAAATCTGAAGAAGAAACTCAAATTTTCAGAACCACTGTAGGCTGTAATAAATAGGTGAACCGACGATGACATTCATGATGTACTGTGTTGATGGCTCACGACTGTTGACCGGAAATGGACCGTACAGGAAATATCCTATCTTAGATTTTAAAGCTGTCGGTCCGCAACCTCTAACAAGTTTGCATCGGGTAAACGTCTCACACAACTGTTTTTCGGAATTACGGTCATTAGGACACTAGGTGTGAATGTAAGATAGCCGACTGCTCTGTTGAACTGGTACTGGGCAGGTTCAAAGGTGATATTGTTGGATCATTGATATACTTTTTACTCGAACTCTTAATACAGATGCTTGGATGATGCTTCCTTCGACAGTGGCGGCACCGGAAGTTTTTATGGCAAGATGACTCCTGGTAACTTCCTAGAGAATTAAAACATAAGTATTTTCTTTTAACACTGTCTATTCTATCTGCAAAAGAACTTATCTTGGTGCAGAAAGTGGCACTGCGATCATCACTACAAAGTGGATACGACGTTCGTAAATTATTGCGATCATGTTGTTTCTTTTTTTATCTGGACACCGTCTGGCTTTAACTTTGTACCTGTATGGAACGTATGAACTTCTAAGGTGTGGACAGGCAGAACAACTCTCTTTTTCAGCGCTGCCCACAACGTTAATAGCTGCAATCTTTTTGGTCACGTGTAATGTTGCATCTAAGTTCCGCCGAAATGTTTCTTTAAAGTACGGAACTAGTAGGCTAGTATTGAAAGAGTGATTCAATGCTTTTGAGATATCACTTTAATTTATTGGAAAAACGTTAATGCTGGATAATGTATTAGTCTGTCGGGTTAAATCCATCAAAAGTAGCATATAAGCATTTGCTATCTTATCAGTTGGTCCTTAACGTTCTTGTAGCAGGTCTACAGCCTTGAGACAGTATGCGTAACTGGAAACTCCATTGCTTTTGCAGCACCGTCAGTGAGCAGCACTAGCTAAATGTCTGTACTTCGAAAGGTGACAAGTTGCAATGCACTGACTCAACAGAATCCCCCAAACGCCTGACAGTCTGGTATATTACCACTGAGTGTAGGAAAACTAAACTTAGTTATGAAACTTAATTTATGTCCTGTACGGCTACTCTCGTTCCTGTCAGATCATACGCACGAAAATCATCCGGCAGTGCCGGCCTGGCACTCTGTTTCATGTGCGAATGAATGTTCCTTACCTGAAGTTGCAGGTTTAACAACAAATCGATCATCTCGCTAAATCTTCTCATTGTCGATCTTATGCTTTGCCTCCTTCGCCGGAAGTATTGTTTTAAACTCCCCGGAATTTTCAGCATTTTCTTCGGCGGCCTTAAAGTTTTGAAAATAGCGAACAGTTACAGCCTTTTGGTTATCTTATGCCCCCTTAAAAGTTGGCAGATTCATTTCAGGTATTGTCAAGGCACCAACAATGTCAAGAGGACTGAAGAATAACGTGCTGTGTGTGCGTGCATTCTTGTGTGTGAAGACCGTTTCCTCATTTTTGTGTATAGATCATTTTCGTACTTGATAGCATCACATATAGCTTGGCACAGTGTACTTGTTCATTACTGCAATCCGCTTTGAGGGGAGAGTTTTAATGTCAGTAATAGAATCTGCCCGTTTTGACAGATTCTTCTTTTGCAGCGTCTGATGCTTCCTAAATTTCACATCAAGTATAGCCAGGGATACATTTTTGCAATATTACTATTATAGAGAATGTCATCCACTATTTTTTCAAATGTTTCTCCCTGTTTATTGAAAGTTAGACATTTAAAGACATATTGCTCAAAAATTTCTGAAGTGTTACATTGGAAATGTTTTTGATGAGTTTATTTTTGTTTTTACCAAGGATTATTCAGCCTGATATGACTGCACAGTAGTTGATTTATTATCGAGCGGCTGTTTTTACCTTAATATGTTGATCACATTTATGGAAGTCATCTCTTGTGACTCCTAATACCTAGATGTGTTTTCAAATCTTCTTTTGGCGGAGGTAATACAATGACACCGGTAAATCGTCTGCTGATTGAATGAGCCATAATTGATACTCCAATTTTCAACAACATTAATACAACTACCAGGCATATCTTGACGACTTGTTAGAGTGAAGTTTTCCTGCTAGTGTTTATTTTCATGTGCATATCAGCTTCTTTCCTTAAAGCCGTACACTTTCGGTTTTCTACGTAAAGCCGTTGTAGTCTCATCTGATTTGTTTTACCTTATTCAAATATGTAAAATAATTGATGATTTGAATAGAGTATGTAGCAAACGTTTTGTTGGACGGATTGCTTAAACAGCTCTGATTTTGAACCTTCTAATATTTTTCTGAGACTTTCACAGAGTATAAACAATGATGATATAACGACGGCTGAACAATGCTGTTCAGGACAGACCTATTTCTATATTTATCAACTTTGGTGGGAAAGACTCTCTCTCTCCCTCCCTAAGGTGACACGTGTTTTAAATAAAAAAGAATGTAGCATGTTACATTACGTTATATTTAAATCACAGTGCAAGATACTATTTTTTACTAAAAACCATTACATAAAGATGCAGGAACTGAACTAAATATAATATTGCAGTTGCTACTTATTGACATAAATATATACTTAACTTCCCGGGGCCGATATCGTAACATACCTGCTGCGGCGGGATAAGAATTACCACCTGACGTCTAAGAACATTATCTAACCTTATCATGGTCACACTCGCATACAGTCAGTTGAAAACATGCAGAGCAACATCATTAACTTTTGTGTAAATTAAAATATACTTACAAAATGTTCGAAGTTTGAACAAATATTTTTATATCCAATTTCGTCCGTAGCTTATATCCAAATAGAACAAAATTTTCACTTCGAAATATTCACAATTTTAACACACCTATTGCGTTTAATAGATATTTGAACATTGAATTCCAATAAATAGAAATGCATCATTAACAATGAATATTTACATCAGCATTACCCGAAATTTACACCCGTTTTTGTGTGAATATGAATGGTTTATTTGATGTTTAATCTATTTCTTAACATGTACACAAATGTTGTGTGTTTCGCACTGAGACCGTTAAGTTGTAATATTTACATCCATCTTTGAATAATTATTAAAGTCACAAACATGCGCTTATACAAATTTATTTTATGAAATATGCTTTGTTGTGTTATTTTTTATCCATTTGTATCGTATGTGATGTAAGTATTACAACATTATTTTAGCATGATACTAGATAAATATTTTCTTCATTTGAAGAAAGATCTCTGACCGACGACATTATTTTACTCTTTTGAAATACAGTATGAACGAAACACAGCGGAGATCGTCTTTTTTTCATTTACATTACCGCTTAGTTGCAGACATTTATTTTAACAATTGAACTAAATATTAACTTAACTAGTAATTATTATATCAAATAAATAATAGACAGTATGCAAAATAAATTTGTTTTGTCAATATTATCAAAAAATAAGAAGTACTTATCGCAATCATCATGATCTCGGTGCCGCGACTATGCTCGTCAATCGCCGTCCTGGGGAGTCCTGATAACGCGCGTATAGTCGCATATCGACGCTACAGGGGTAGAAAATATAACGCCTATAGCGGCATTTCGGCCCCAGGGAGTTAAGAGACTAATCTTCAGACTTTAGCTAAACTAAAATGATTTCTCTTTCAAATTGAAGTTTATTATATCATGACATTGGAGCAAGATGTTTTAATTCTAGTCTATCTCACAAAATGGTAAAATTAAGAACAAACATGTTTGAATCGGGAACCGAATCTGTATTGCCTTGGAAACAAAAACTTTCCTTATTGCTAGACAAATAGACCACAGAGAAATTTTCACTGTTTGCCTTGTTTTCGGTGCTTCCGAGGGATCTACTTTCCAGGTTTTATTTATAGTAAAAAAGCATAGTACAAAACAAGTAATTCTCATGTGTTTCTACAATGTAGAATCTGTCTGTAACTTAGTTTCAAGCCTTCTTTAGAAATAAAGCGGTACATGATCTCGTACATGTTTGGTTTTACTTTGTTGTCGTAGCCAGTTATTTTTAAAGCGAGGTCCAAATTTGGCCTCGATTCTGTTTCATACATTTAAATGATAACTTCATGTAAGTGTGTATATGGTCTTTAAAAGTGGCTTTTCCTGTTGGAATTTAATCTTTGTTTTCCTTTTTCATTTTAAACTTTTGAAATGGTCATATTGTCTCTTTATGGTTTCAGTTTATAAAAGCCCCTGACGATTGTGCTTTTAATAATTTTGAAATCAGAGACACAGTTGGATTATCGGAAGGGCAAGGACTAGGTTTCAACATTCAAGATTTAGTGTACGCCTTAAATGGAAACATCAAAGCAAATTATAAGGTAACCTTGTAACTACATACAGAACTTTCATTAATGAATATAAATGCAGTTAATATACACAAACTTTGAATTGATACTCAATACTTTCTGCGAATTTACCAATTGTGATTTTCATCAAGACAAGCACATTTCTATAACAAAGCGATTTTTCTATTAATTTAATATTTCTTTAGATAATTTTTCATATGATAAGCTAATGACAAAGTCAATATCATAACAAAACTGCATTTGCTAGTTTTCTGTGCACACACAAAAATCAATTTAAAATAGCACCACTTTTTATTTTCTAGTTTAAAGGTGACGTGCCAATACAGGAAACAGATCCGTTCTTCCTAGATTCTCCGTCCAACGAAGACAAATCCCATTGTTTGGTTATTGTACTAGACGTAACACTCCTAGATACGATTACAGACAGAATTTGTAACAAGTTTAGACAAGTCGTAGATGAAACGATTAGTAAAGGTAAAAATACAATTGAAGCACTTCATGAAATATCATACAAGCAAACAATGAAAGTAAAGAGAAAAAATATAATCATCCTTTCGTGCAACGAAATCTTTACCTGTCGAGATATTGTTGTGATATTATAAACGCTTCTCAACCTCTTTGCTTGTTAAATCAGCCTCATTGCTTGTTAATACAAATCTAAAGACATGATGATAGAGACTATACATAGCTCTTGAAAGATATGCCACAGTTTTAGAAAATCGCTAATTAAAACAGTGGCTTACATTCTTTATCATTATTCTCACCACGTACAAAACTGAACAAGAGTTAATATCTATTTATTTGATATCTGTTCCAGTTTCATTTGCGGCAAGTTGTAAGCTTTTCATCTCGACAAGCATTTACACAGAGAAAAAAATATTAAGGATAAGAAAAATAGATTGCATAGTACAATAAAGACGAGTGAAGGGCGACATTTAGTAATCGAACCGTCCTGTGGTGTTTCCACTATTTCTATTTTAGGAACTTTTAAATTGAGGGCAATTTGAAGAAGAGTTAACCTAACTGCGTGTGCACGTTGCCTACAATGTCCTATTTAAACAAAATTCAGGGATTATATATGCTGAACTTTAGACAGCGAAGGTTTGCATAATTATTCTATATCACAGAAATACATCAGGGGCATTTGTCAACTTACGGTGAAAGATTTTGCTTTTCTCTAATTTTAGGAGTTCCTATCGTTCTTATTCTTACAAAGATCGACAAGATATACCCATATCTCCGGAAGGACATCAAATACCTATTTCACAGCAGCATAGTCCAAACTGCTGTGACGAAAGCAGAACTTATTTTTGGAATTCAAAAGAAGAACATACATCCAGTCCTCAATTTCACTGATAATACGGAGGTGGATCCAATTGAATGCATTCCTATCTTACTTGCGCTGAAGCAAATCCTTCACTACGCGTCTGATCACATTAGATTTCATTTGAATGGGTGAATAAAGAAAAACAATTTAACTGCTTTTCAGTAGAGAAACAATATATTACATGATACATTTACACACACACAAACACGCACGCACGCACGCACGCACGCACGCACACACACACACACATATATATATATATAATTATCTCTTAGTTAGATGATGCAGGTGTGTATTGAGAGATGATTAGCTTTCATTAGCCTGGGAATCCAGTCTGACAATTTCTAACTTTTTTAATACCTGCAAATTGACAGCCTGGGGAAACCTGTTTTCCGACCGCAGCGCCACCTATATTACACCCGAAATATGCGGGTGTTTGATTAAGAACGATAACTTCTGAAAGCAATATACCATGGCTAAAAATAGAAACGGAATTATCACGGAAAATACAGATCGGAATCGTGTACTTCCGAAGGTTTCCGAACATTTCCGGGCCATAGACAAATACCAGTTTGTACCTCCCATAGCTTTTCCAGCAAGTTGTAACAACTTTTAAATATACAAATGTATCAGTATAAACTTAAATTTGCGTCATAGCTAACAAGAAGTTATATTAATGCAGACCTAGTGATCTACGGAAATTGTCGAATTTTCGGCATCATTGCCTCGTTTCCGTTTCAAACAAGCGCAAATCTGATCACATGTTAATTAGGCTAATTATAGAAAATCGATAATCAATAGTAACATGTAAACTCCTTCAGATTTCCCCAGGCGTTGATAATATCAGAAACTCGATGAATGCCAATTAACACTAATTAGCGCAAATTAAGTGAACTTTAATGCGTAGGTATAAGGTATGATTTCTTCTGACAAAGCACAAATATTATCAACGGCTTCCCAGGCTAAGCTTTCATATGTTTACATTTTGTCTCTTCCTTTGTCCGTCTACTTCCGTCTATTATTTTTGTATCACGATACGTACAAACTTTTCTGACGTAGTGTCATTAAACGATGTAGAAATGTTATTCATTAAGATATTTATGAAAGCTCTAAGCGTTTCCATCGCTTGTTTTGACCTACATACACATCGATGTTTGCTTGTTTTTGTTTTATAGGAGCCTCATGTAATTTGACTCTTATATCAATATACAACATTCATTTCATTTTTAAAGCTATTTGAAATCACCTACAGTCTAGTGGCCATTTGCTGTTTTACGATAAACACAGACACTTGTGGTCAGGAACCCGCCCCCTACATATCATTTGGTTCTGTCAAATTTTTGCAAATATTTTTGGTATTAAATTTAAAACAAATTGAGCGTAAGTGGAGAGCATAAAAGAGGTTTTAATACATTTCAGCACGTTTTTGTATTTAAAATGTTATTTACCATCAATGACCTTTCATATCACAAGATAGGAAAGCATAAATTGACACTAAGAGACAATATTCGATTCAAATTTTAGATGAGGATCAACCTATATATCCTTGGTATCAATCGACGGCTCTGTAACCTTTCCATTAAATAATACTGAAATTGCGATATTTTAAGTCAATCGAATTTTCCCCGTGGATAGAAACCTGCTTTATATATGTCACAGGGACGATAGTAATTACATTTTGTACTACACAATGACTGTTTACTATAACACTCCTTTTGGTACCCTAGGCGTGCGCGATATAGAGCGGATATCCGGTGCAAGTGAAGTAAAATAGGCTGAAAATGTAACAAACATGGTCTTTACATACGCTCTGTCCGTTTTAAAATGCTGAAAGGTACTGGCTAACAGTTGGAAGAAACGAATTAGAGGTGTATGTGTGTGTGTGTTGTGGGGGGGGGGGGGGGGGGGGGGCTGACTTAGAGTGTTTGTGACAATAATCATCTATTTTTTTATAAATGGGAAACTTGTATCTATGGGCACATTTACAGTCATTAAATATATCAATGAACACATGTAGTGTTCGTATTTACCTTTAAAAGAGCAATTTTAACCAGTTTTATACCTACACTGACGAGATATGAAAATATGAAAACGCAGCAAACATATGCCTGAATATTTTTTATTACAAAAAAAAACAACATAACCATAACATTTCCAACATATACACCTCTCGGTACTCTCTACCCATCGCACAATAGACCGTACAATTTCCATAGTTTGTACCGAAACATTTCCTCGTGCGCTCCGTGCAAATTTACCATGTGGTGATTTCGTTTTAAAGGACCTCGGACATATTCAAATCGCCTATCCGATTGAGGAAAAAGTGGCATAGGGCTAGACTTCTTAAATTGCATAGTTACGATAGGTGAAGACCATTTCTTGATAAATGCGACATCATTTTACAAGTTTATGAACAGAAACGAAGATTTTGTAGACATTTCTCATTCTCTTTTCTAATGAACATAAATCATTGTTACGTTTAAAACATCTTTCACCCCCCCCCCCCACCCCCAACGACATCAATTGTGTGTTATCAGGATTGAGACAACTGCGTCTGTCGTAAGTAAAGAAAAAGAAATTGGCTTAGACATATTACATATATATGTGTCTTCAACGTAATTTTGACAAAGAGATACACACGAACTTCTATGGGAATAGTGCCACTTTAGTGCAAAGTTTTTACCTTTTGTAGGACACAATTGAAGCGACCCTAGAATGCATTTTTAGAACAACATTTCATTTTATTCGATCCAGCATCCTATACCCTAACAAAACTACACCAAACACCGTCTCCTTAACTGATCCAGTTGCTTCCAGAACTAACACTGACACCCATAGACCTAATACTGACTAGAAATACTAGTAAGGACCTCAAAGAACTAACACAGACACCCCAAGAATATCTACATAAATGTTGATAGTAGCTAGTGAAGTTCTGTTCCACTGATATAAAATGCTAAAATTAAGGCATCCCTGAACCAACAGTGGAATAGGAAGACTCCTGTAACCCTCCGCGTCAACTGAAAAAGGCCTACTACACCAATGTATGGCCAGTTACACTACTGCGTGTATTCAATAATAATCCTCCACATAATCGATCTTCTTAAATGGTTCAGCACGACTTTTATGTCGTGTTATTTGTACTGTTTAGTTTCTCAACATGACCATTTTGGCCTTGGTAGTTCCAATACTCTCGCTTTCATAGTCTTGGGTATTGTTTAATCACCCCTTGGATAAGGTGCATGGTTTTTAATTTTGTCTTTTGACAGTTCCTGTGATACGCAGGTTCCATAACCTCAGATCCCCTTCCTAAATTCCAGTTTGTTTAGTTTTGCCCATTGTTGTCTCGTTTAGGACAAACCCTTTACTTTATATGGGGACCAAACGCCGCTTTTCTTGGAATTACACGCCTCAACACGTGTATCATTGAAGGTTCCATGTTCACCGACGTTTGAATACATCTGTGGATGTCTCTAAATTGCTTTATGTACTTTTAGCATGTGTAAATGTTGAGTTCTGCTAAACCCGGGGCTAGAGGGCGTGGACGGTAGCATGCATTTCCACTACCGTCCATGAACAGGCTCAATCAAACCGAGCCTGCAACATTTTCGTTTTTGTCGTGTTGAGCGAACTGTTAAGTTCCTACTTCTCTCTATTGTACATGTGTATAAATACAGTATAGCAATAGATGTATAGAAAACAAACAATAGGCTATGATCAATGCATCAGTTACCATGGGAACCCGAGTGGAAATAACTGAAGTAAAGTTTTGGGACCAAAGTTTTGTTCAACTTTTATTTTTTCCTTTTCATTTTTTAAAAATTTCAATAAAACTGATAATATACAAACCTTAAATGCCAATGCTTATGTTAACTAAAAATACACATTTTAAATATTTTAAAAATATGACCCTTAGTTACAAACTGTTTGAATTGAAAGAAAACGAATATGAAATAAAACTAATTTTGTGACAGTGTGATAGGAATATAACTTATTCATCAGTATTTGAAGCTATTATATAAAACTGTCAACTATTGATGTCAAGGAATAACATTGAACTTAGGGCAAAATCCCTAGCATAATGTCCGATGTCCTTTCATTTGAGAACCGGCAGTACACACTTACAATTTATAAAATCAGTACAATTCTGGATAATTATCAATTAAAGTGATGCCGCGTTTAAATAACGACGATCGAAATCGGATTTTAGGACTTTTAGAAACTGGAATTACGCAATTAGTGGTCGCTAGACGTATTAAAGTCTACAGATCGACAGTTTCGCGGTTGCTTTAGTGAATCTATCGTACTGACTCCGTGTTGGACAGTCCACGATCAGGGACAACGCCAGCAACGACGCCACGTTAGGATGTTTACATTCGTCAACGTCATCTACGTAACCGTTAACATACAGCGATATAAACTGCGAACATAGTCGTTGGGACAAGGGGTCGACCAATCCATCTAACCACAGTGACTAATCGATCACGTAATTACGGAAAGCGATGCAGGCGGCCAGCGAAATTTCCCGTACTCTCTGATCCTCATCGACGTCAACGACTCCAATGGGCACGTGCCAACATCAACAACGTGAATTGGAATAGTGTTTTGCTTTCTGATGAATGTAGATTGAATTTGTTCAACGCAGACGTAAGGATACGTAAGTACCGTCGTCGTAATGAACGTTTAGCAGATAATTGTGTTGTGGATCAGGAGCTTTACGGTGGCGGCAGCGTTATGGTTTGGGGCGCTATCAACAGTAACTTTAAGTCAGAGCTAGTGATGTGCAACGGTAATTTGAACGCGCAAAGCTATATAAATCAAATTGTCACGCCCGTTGTCCTGCTGATATTCCAGCAACGTAACTAGCTTTCGTTCATGCAAGATAACGCTCCTACCCACATAGCCAGAGCGACAATGAACTTTCTGAACTATAACAACATTCCTGTGTTGCCGTGGCCGACTTTATCACCTGACTGTTACCCTATAGAGCATCTGTGGGATGAGTTAAAACGTCGAATACGTCAACGTCCTAACCCTCCAACAAACGTACAGGAGTTAACGAATATACTCGTTTAAGAGTGGGACGCATTCCACGTCGATTCTACGGGAATCTGTGTCGCTCAAGGCAGTCTCGACTTCAGGAAGTGATCAGAAATAATAGGGGACATACCCGGTATTAACGTTTAAGCTGACTGATGTGGAATGTTGGTTGATTACGTAATACTAGAAAATGTTATCATCGTTACGTTTTTCAAATGCATTGTTGATTAGTTGCTGATTAAATAAATTCCTAGTTTGAGTGTTGTTTAATTAGTTTTTCAAAAGACTTCCAACGATCATGTTGTTACTTTTTCATATTTTGTCAGTGTATTTACATTTTGTACATTTATTCATAAACACTTGTAAAATTAATGTTCCCTGTTCAAACCCATGTAGTGATATAAGTACCCCGCGATTTAAATATTGAAGATACGTTAGTTATTAAGACAATTGTCCCCAATAATTGGAAAGTAAACAAAACAAAATATAAATAAATGTTCAAGTCACAATTATGTCAGTAATGTTTAACTTACTTATCACACACTTCTAGATCTTTATTGCACTAAACATAACAGAAATGAAGTGATACAATAAACAGTCAACCTTTTCATTTGCAGTCAAATTCTTCATTTTTCCTTGCGTTTCATGCTAGGATGCATACTGAAGAATTAGGTAAAAATCGATTTATCTTTCCTTGTTTATCGAGATCAACGCTATACATTGCTGTCTCCCTTAGACCGTCTAGCTAAATATCGATCACTATCAGATATTTTAGCGAGTGTTGCAAACCGTTATGGCTCCGCTTATCATATCAAATATTGACATAAATGTTTGTCCCTTTGTCTCCAACTGGAGAAATCAACATGTTGCCTGTGGATATCAACCATCTAGTTTTTTTATAATTGTGTAATGATTTGTTGAAAGCCTTACATTTCATGGAGGTACCAATGCAGGTACATGACTACTATAATAAGAGTAGTTAGAGGAATACCAAAATTGACACTATTTAACCTCATTTCGACCCTCACTTTTGGTTCAAAGCGACCAATGTCGACCAATTAAAAATATAAAAAAAAGAAAGGTTTTGAACCCGGTGAAAAAATAAAAAGTTTTAAATGCATATTAATTAATATATATGAGTTTACAGAATAAAATATATTGTTTGAAAGAAAGACAATTTACTTATAATATAAATCCCCATTATGTTACAGCAAAAACGGGAGAAAAATGATAATGGCTACCTGTTCATCTTGTGAAAGAATGAAATCAAAGTTTGTTAAAAGTACAGGAGGTTATTTATATATTCATAAAGCAATGTTACCTTTATTACCTAAGACAGGTTTAACACTCCCGGGATATAACTATTGTGGGCCCTGAAATCCTTTAGATAATGGACCTTCTGTTAATAAACTAGACGCAGTATGTATAGACCATGACTCTTACTTCGAAAGTGGTGTTAAAAAAGGTATATGTGACAAGCAAATGCTTTCCAACTTAAATAACACTAAACCAAAAACATTTGGAGAAAAGATTGCAAAACATTTAGTTGTAAAACCAGCAATTAAAACAAAATACAAACTTGGGCTTGGACAAAAACAAAAGTCAAAAAATGGGAAAAGGGGGTAAATACAAGCTCTTTAATGCAATATAAGATAACGACTTGAAACTTAAGATGTATCTTTATCTCCATCATCTGCATTTGTGGTAACAATCCCCATAACTCTGATTTGTATCTTTGACCAACTTATGCCCCTTTTACTCTTATTTTTTTAACAAACTTCATTTTTAGACTGGACATAACTTTGGTACTATATAAGATGTATAAGGGTGGACAGATAGCTCAGTGGTTTGCACACTGACCTTCCAATCCTGAGGTCGGGGGTTCGATCCCCGGCAGCTACTAGGGAATTTTCAGAAACACTTTTCAGTGTTTCCCACCCAACTAGAGGTGTACTGGTCAGGAACCCAGGCAATCCTTGCGTGTATCAGCGCTATACACTGGGCACGTTAAAGAACCAGGCTGTCTATTCGAAACGAGCCAGGCTAAGTAGCCGGACAAGCCTGTATCTGATTTCTGATCTCTCTGTCGAGGGAGGCTTTGTCTCAATCTGTCCCTCTGGTCAGATCGCTCTGTGTCTGTGCTAGTAGAGGATGAATTATGCGCCCTTGTGTGGCTGCATTTGAACTATGTAAAGCGCCTTTGAACGTGAAATTGATCAGGAAAAGGGCGCTATATAAATCTGGTATAATAATAATAATAAAAAAGCTCAATAAAAAAACCGCAATAACATGGAGTGATGCATTAGCAGAAAAATTACATAAACCAATTAAACGAAAATTTATGAAACGAATAGTGATAGTTAATGATATTGATGAATAACAAAAAAAACACACATTATGTTTGGATAAATTTAATAGATTAATGTGTAACAAAACCAAAGATCAGCCTAAAAATCATGTTTACAAAATGTTTCACAAGACAGAATATTAAATGAACATATTCCAAATTGTTTAGCTATTAATGGCGTTCAAGCTGTAAAAATACCAAAAGAGGGAACTAAAGTACATTTTAAAAATTATCATAAAGGTTTAGCCGTACCTTTTGTAAGTTATGCTGATTTTGAATCAATAACTGAAAAAATATCAACTGCTTAACCATCACCTGAATCTTCATTTATTGAAGCATATCAAAACATATAGATTGTGGTTACGGTTATAAAGTTGTTTGTTATGATGATAAATATACTAAACCAACACAAGTTTACAGAGGCCCTAATGCAGTTTATAAGTTTATTGAGGTGCCGATCACAAATATTTAGGATTATAGCTTAGAGATCTACTGTAAAAACGTGGGAAGTGGGAATTTATTTGACACCAATTTTAAGTACCGGTAAAACAACAACAACAAGAAATATAGTCATCTTTATATTAACCAGGTACATACAATGTAACAACTTGGTTTAATTATGTTTTTCAATAATGTAAAATACAGAACGAAAAAAGAAGAAACTGAGTTATTTTATTCTTTTATTTTGCATGGTATATGAAAATATTATCAACACTATAGTATCTTTATATTTTGCATTATGATATAGATGTAAAATACGTTTTTTTTTTAAAGTTTTTGTTAGCTCAGGTAAGCTTTTGTCATCGCACAATTTTAACCCAATCTTAATAAAACTTGGTCAGAATGTTACTCTTAATAAAATCTTGGACAAGTTTGATATTGGGTCCTCTGAGGTCAAAAACTAGGTCAACAGATCAAATCAAAGGAAAAGCTTGTTAACACACTAGAGGTCACAATTTTAACACAATCTTAATGAAAGTTGGCCAGAATGTTGCCCTTAATAAAATCTTGGACGAGGTTGATATTGGATTATCTGAGGTTAAAAACTAGGTCACCAGGTCAAATCAAAGGAAAAGATTGTTAGCACTCTAGAAGTCACAATTTTGGCCAAATTTTAATGAAACTTGGTCAGAATGTTACGTAAATAAAATCTTGGATGAGTTTGATATTGGGTCATCGGGGGTAAAAAACTAGGTCACCAGGTAAAATCAAAGGAAAAGCTTGTTAACACTGTAGAGGCCACATTTATAAATGTATCTTCCTAACACTTCTTTAGAATGTTAATCATGATGATTTCAAAGTCCAGTTTGAATCTGGGTTATATAGAATTAAAAACTAGGTCACCAGGTCAAATTAAAGGAAAAGCTATTTAACACTCTAGAGGCCACATTTATGACCATATCTTCATGAAACTGGGTCAGAATGTTACTCTTGATGATCTATAGGTCAAGTTAAATCTGGGTCAGTTGGAGACAAAAACTAGGTCACCAGGTAAAATCAAATGAAAAGTTGTTAACATTCTAGAGGCCACATTTATGACTGTATCTTCATGAAACTTAGTCAGAATATTAAACTTAAGGATTTTTAGGTCAAGTTCGAATCTGGGTCATATAGAGTCAAATACTAGGTCACCGGGTCAAATCAAAGACAAATTTAGTTATCACTTTAGAGGCCACATAAATGACTATATCTTAATGAAACCATCTTGATGATCTTTAGGTCAATAGGTCAGGTGAGCAATACAGGGCCTTCATGGCCCTCTTGTTTTTTGTTACATTCAATGGAATTTTATTTGAAATAAAAATTTAACTAATTAATCAATTAATTGTTTTTAATCATATTTAACTTGTCAAAACTACATTTACTCTGTAATGAACATTTGAAAAACATATTGTCACACACTAGTAAAGAATAAACAGAAAAACAAGGTAACACATATATGTAAAGGGTATCTATTTAGAAAGTGTCTAGGGGTATGGATCTGTACTTCTAGACAAGCCTGTTAGGGGTTTTCTAAGGGTACGGACCTCCAATTTCTAGAGATTTAGGGTTATTTACATCTTAAATTTTGAAAATGTAATAACAAATAAGACTTCACCAGTGTTCACTTAAAACTTGGATATAAATAATTTACAGAGATACAAGCGTTCACTCGATTGTTCAGCTTCTCTTTCAAAACCTAAATAACCGAGGAACTCCAAATGAATACACAGTTCGTGCCGATTAGATTATTATAAAACAAGCTGCTGATAACGGATTAATGAGTGAATCTAACCATTGAATAATTCATATTTAAAATTGAGCAGAAGAAATAGGCGTCATGATATGCACCTATTTATTTTGTTATTTTACTAGATATAATGATAATCGGCATGGAACTGATTATTTAATTATCAATTAACCGACATTAAGTAAAGAAAACTGTTTGTGAAAACGTCCCTTGTATCTCGTAATGCCTGCAAAATGTTTGGCAAACATAGATACCCTATGGACTAATCATCATTAGTAATAGTTTTTAACATTATTTTTTAAAATCTTTATATCTTTTTTTTCTGCCCGTTTGAATCCTCGTAATTTATTTGGTGTTCCTCGGTAATTTACGTTTCGAAGGAAAATGTAACAAATCGGATGAACGTTGTTATCTGAAAACTATTTAGATCCAAGTTTACTGTAAGGTGAATACTGATGACGTCTTGTTTCTTATTCCATTTGCAATAAAATTTGAAATGTAAATGACCCTTAATTTCTAGAAAAACGGAGGTCCGTAACCCTAGAAAACCCCTAACAGTATTGTCTAGAGGTACGGATCCGTACCTCCAGAATCTAATTCTAGTGGTACGGATCCGTACCCCTAGACACTTCCATCTAGGAAGTTTTTTATGACGCCACCAGGGCCTGTTTAATTGGACGTGTGATCTATTTGCCCTCGAGTCAGACATCACGTAATAAAGTATGTTCGAATTATGATTTTTCAAAAGTTTCCCAAAGTTACTGACTTCGACTGAATGATTTAATAAATGTCAGATTTTTTAAATAAAAAGTGGAAAACCAAAGAACAAAGCAAGCGTTTATCTCATAGAAAAAAGCCTTTTAGGAAAGATTTAGGATAATGTGACACTAATGTAGAAGATAGGTTATTCATATTAATTATCACGTATATTATTACTTTATGAACAAGGAATTACATATTTTCATATCTTTTAGCGCGTGCTATACCTGCTTGTGATTATCTGTGCGTACATTCAATTCTATTCAATTTCGATTTATTGCATAAAGCTTATAAATGCAATTCCTACAGCAAATGAAAGCATTATATAATATGGAGCGCAGAAAGCACATAATAATATTCAGAAGAGACAATAAACTAATATATCAATAAACTTTTCACAATGTTGTCGGAAAACTTATAATATATTCACTCTAAGGCGAATCTTTAACGTGTGTTCAATGTATCTATAACTTAATATCGAACAATTAACCTGTATTCAGGGACAAAATACTGTAAATCAAATGCAAGTAAATACTAAACCACTGTCACATTATCCTATCTATCTTTAATAATTTGTTGTTGATTAGAAAATGAAATGAAAAAATATATATTTATAATGTATTTAATTGTCGTTCTTTAAACATGTTACAATTTTCAAAATGCTCTTTATATAGACGCAATCACCGAGAAGATTATTATCTGTGTAACAAAAAGACCTGATCTCCCCTAGTCCCCTAATAAAAAGGTGTTGATACGCAATAAACTTGCAATAAGCTGTTAATTGATAATAAACAACTATCAAAAAGTGCTCCAATATGGCTATTTCAGAGATTCCGAAAACAATTTACTTAAAATGTTGCAATATATATTTGTTATAACATATATATGGTTCAAATTTAAAGGGGTATAAATATAAGTATGCGAATCTTTAAGATACGAGACAGTGGCTATATCTTTTTTATTTACGGCGCACCAATACAGTTTAGGTAATATGGCGCCAAACAGGACTACAAATTTTGGTTCCACATCTCATTTACATCAATCAAAATTTGCATACCTGCTGGAATCTCTTTCATTTTATGCTAGGATGGTCCTAGAAGACCAAGCACTCACCCCACTTTCAAATATAAGTACAGAAACGGCCAGAAACGCTAACCTTAAAAATCGTCATTTCTCTCCAGGTCATGACATGTAAAAATTTCGAGTTGTAGGGCGATTTTTGACATCAGGATATTTTGTTTGCATTTCATGCTAGGATGGTCCTAGAAGACTAAACACTCGACCATTTCCAAATATAAATACAGAAACGGCCAGAAACGCTACCCTTAAAAATCGTCATTTCTCTCCAGGTCGAGAAAAAATTCGAGTTGTGGGGTTGATTTTGGCCACCCGGATTTTTAGTTTGCATTTCATGCTAGGATGGTCCTAGAAGATCAAGCACTCACCCACTTTCAAATATAAGTAGAGTAACGGCCAGAAAAGCTACCCTTGAAAATTGTCATTTTTCTGCTGTTCAGGACTTGTAAAAAGTTCAAGTTTTGGGTTGATTTTGGTCCCCCGGATTTTTTCCTTGCATTTCATGCTAGGATGGTGCTAGAAGACCACTCATCCACTTTCAATATAAGTACAGAAACGGCCAGAAGCGCTAACCTTATAATCGTCTTTTTCCAGGTCAGTTCGAGTTTTGCGGTGATTTAGGCTTTTGCTGAAATACTTTTTCTTGCCTAGGATGTAACAAAACTAGCAGGGACTACTTTAAGCTTCATATTTACGAAACATTTAGCAAACCTTATCGCCAATTTTCGCTTAATATGATGGAAATTAATTTTTTAAGAAGACTGTATGATATTAGATAAGAACATTAACATCAGAGTAAGAATAATGGCAAGTTAAGCTCACAAATTTCATCTGGAATTGTTCAAATTGTTCATTCTCTCTAAAGGTTGGTAAATATGACACTGTCCAATGTTTAACCAGATCAACGGTCCCAAATAACTTTTTTTTTTCATAACGATGTACCATTAACCTGAACCCAACTAAAATATGCGGTTTGGCCAGGTTACAAGATTCATGGAAGGACAACCTTAATCTATATCGTACAAAAGCAGATTAATTTGTGATTGGTTACATAAAATAATTAATAAATATCCTAAGCGCTTTTTGCCATTACATTTTTATACAGTAGCGTCTGAATGATTGCTTACTCCATTTGTAAATTGTGCGCAACTTATTATTACTGGTATTTCTAGTGACCTAAAACATCGTCTGTAGTTTTCTAAAACGTTTCTCTAAATATTTGATATGAAGGTAGTTATGCACGTCTGATAAACCGGAAGTGATGGCGTAACGTCATTTATCAGGCAAACGTAGAATAAAGAGCAGATTCGGCGTAGGGAAATGGAAATAATTTTATGAATTAATCGCAACCTGTGAGTAAATTTATTACAGCAACACTGCTGCTATATGTTAAAGTCAAAATATGATATTAAAATATATCACACGTTAAATAATTCAGAATAATGTCTCAGAATTGGCGTGAAATGTCCAGTTTACTTTAATCCTGGTCAAATATCTCAAATATACATTTTGTTTCATCAAATAATAGGCCATGTCTTTATTTACAACTGTGAGAAGTTTCATCAAAATCTACAGTGTACAAAAATTTCTTTTCGCGAAAATATCATGAAAGTTATGATTTTCCCCTAGACTCTCATTATGAAATATTGCGCGAGGTCCCTATTTTTCAAATCTGTCTAGCAAACAATCAAGCACACGGCCCTATCTTTTTTTATTTGCTGAATTTTCTAGGTATATTTTGGGGTGCGTTTCATAAAGAATCTTAAACCTGTTTAACTAGGTAAAAACTGCGTTTCAAGAAAAATCTTAATGCGCACTATGTGTAAGGTAAAACTAAAATTAGGACTATTCCTGGGGATGTCTTCGGGGACCCCTTAATGACTTTAATATTTTGTCTTATTTATTTATTTATTTTGGGTTTTACGGCGCACCAACACAGTATAGGTTATATGGCACTAAACATGACTACAAAGTTTGGTTCCACATCTCATTTACCGAAATGGTAAAATTTTGTACGAAACGACCCCTGAGCACGTTCGCATCAAAATGTAAGTCTGATACTGTCAAGCAGAAACTTTTTCTCCGTAATCGGTGATTTTTCATTGCAAGCATACAAAATGAGAGATCAAAAATCATTCCAACGCAGTGTGCGGTGGGTACAGTTGCAACGCATTACGGTGGGTCTTGTTTCTTTAATGTTCACTATTGACTTTAAATTGGAGTAAACAGCATTTTCCCATAATTTTGATTGGGTAGGGCCATGAAATTACTTTGACATTAGATAGCAACAGAAACTGAAAGTTTAGAATGAATATGACATTGATTTGCGCATCCGTAAATACATAATATCAAGTGACACTATTAATTTTCTGATTTGACCACATGCTACTTCTGCATCGTATGATAAACTAACTTGACTAAAGTACAATACAATTACTAATACGTAGCATACCTTAACAAAATGCCATTGAGTAGTTATGTTACTGGAGTTAAGACTTTTTATACGTAGGCTAATTTAACTCTTCTTCAACAATATCCTTTTATTTTTAGACGTTTACCACATATTCTCAAAGTGTCTTTTTTATCTTAGTGACAAGATGAGATTATTTGATTGACCTTCGTTCGTCGTCCGTCAGTCGTCTGTCCGTCCGTCGTCCGTCCACAATTATTTTGAACACGATAGAGACCTCATTTTTCAACAGATTTTAATTCCTGAAGGAGCCAAAATGTTCACCTTATGAACATGATAGCAGTGACATTTTACTTTCGACTTTTACCACACTTACACACAAATTAAGTCCCAATAAGATCTTGGTTTCTATTAAAAGCAAGCTAGATTCTATCATATGTTCAAGAGATACTACCCCTGAAAGGGGCAAATTTTCTGTTCTGACCCTCTCAGCCATGTAAGATTTCATTTATGCTTGGATTTGATACAAACTTGCATATGTGTGCCCAATCAAATGACCGCGCTACGTCGTTTTGAGCCCGAAAATGGAAGTGGAAACCAAAACAAAAATTATAAGTCAGGGCCTAAGTTTTGTTATTTGATATACTAGTATTGTGTATAAATCGTGTACATCATTCGAAACCAATTTGAAAGTGCTACCTACGGTACAACAGTTGTCCCGCCAAAATGATCATAACTGAAGTGTATTTAGTACTACAGAACATGACGTTATTATTTAGCAGTTGATGTAGTAAAATGATTATGGTTTAAAATTAAGCTTTTCGTGTGCGCATCCAATATCATATTTGTTGACTTCCCGATGAAGATTTAATAAATAGTTGAAACGTTGAATGAAAATGGAGTTAGCCTTGTAATTCTCCTGTCATCCAACAGAACGGAATAGCAAGTCAACAGTATATTATTACTAAACATTTAGTTTCTGTTGTAGTCTGATGTCAAAGGGATTTCAAGGATTTACCCCAATTAAAATCCCAGGAAAATGGTGTTTACTTAAGTTGAAAGCCCATAACGAACAATAAAGAAAAAAGATCCACCGTAATGCGTTGCAATTGTACCCTCCGCACACTGCGTTGGAATGATGTTTGGTCGATTTTTTACACATGCCTGTAAAGAAAATGCACCTATTACGAAGAAATAGCGTTTGTTTGACAGGGCCATAATTACGATTTGCTGCAAACGTGCTCAGGGGTCGTTTTGTACAAGATTTTACCATTTTTAATCGGAATTCTACAAAAACGACAGCCCCTCGTCAAACTCTACAGAAGTGTTTACATTAATGACAAAGAATTGCACTGAAAAAGTGTTTGTGGCTGGAAGAGTACACATATGGGCTCCTGTCTCACCGGTTGTTTTCTATCAGACATTAGAAAACGTACCGATGACAGCATAAATGTAGTCAGTCGGCCATATTTCTCCACCGCTTCTGCGACAAATCCTCCACCGCTGCGGCGTTGGAACCACCGCTTCTGTGAAAGTTATGGCCAGTGTGAGTTTTGGGGTGAATTTCGCCACCCATATTTTTGCATGCATTTCATGCTAGGATGGTCCTATAATTTGCTATACGAGGGGCGTTCAATATGTAACGTTACTCCGTCTGTAGTTCCGTAACCGCTGGTTATTTTTAGATGCGGTTTTCGGCACATTATAGAGCAATTTATTGGGAACAAAATGCAATATGAATTATAAAATTCGACAGGTTCAAAGTAAAAATATAATCATGTTAGTGAGATGTACTCAGGTATACTGGACCATATTTATAATTAAGGTTTGTCCTGGGCATCCAGGATCTCAGAAAAATAGAATCACTTGTAAAATCACAATTTTCTATCATTTTTCTATGAGGTACAGCGATGTGATGCGTTTGCGTTTGTTTTAAACTATCTACCGCATTTTTAATTTTACAACACAACTAAAAATCTAAACTGGAGGTTGATTTCATCTGAAATGGGTGTTGAGAGCGATTAATCAAAGTTGTAAGAACTAGTTCCGCAATCGAGAATTAAGATACTAGTATCAACTTTAAATACAATATTTTTTTAAACAATGATTATCGCGTCTGGCAAAATTGCAGAGGCTTATTGTACTCACCATATCATTTTTTGAGTAAAAATATACACACTCAATTTAAAACTGTTATAGACTTTTTTATTTTAGTTTTCATATGTTTTTGTAAAGATCAAGATTTTTTTTCTGTTTAAACTGAAAATTGAACTATAGTTCTAGTTATTGAATAGCAGAATCAAGGAACTGCTTATTACAATCTCAATATTTTGGACATAAAAATTTCTAGTATACCCGAGTACACCTCACTCAAATGATTATATTTTTACTTTGAATCTACCAATTTTTATAATTTATATAACATTGTATTGCCAATAAATTGCTCTATAATGTGCAGAAAACCGCACCTAAAAATAACAAGCGGTTACGGAACTAAATACGCAGTAACATTACATATTGAATGCCCCTCGTATCCTAGCAAGAAATGCAAGCAAAAAAAATCCCTGTTACCAAAATCACTCTCAAAACTCGAATTTTTTACAGGTCCCGACCTGGAGAGAAATGACGCTTTTAAAGGATAGCGTTTCTGGTCGTTTCTATACTTATATTTGAAAGTGGGTGAGTGCTTGGTCTTCTAGGACTCTCCTAGCATGAAATGCAAACAAAATATCTAGATGGCCAAAATCACTCCAAAACTCGACGTTTTACATGTCCCTACATGAAAAGACATGACAATTTTAAAAAGTAGCGTTTCTGGCCGTTTCTGTACTTGGACCGTTCTCCAGCAAAACCGGGCTTATTGACGCTCGTGACGTTATTTGGAAATTCCAGTTTAAAGTTTGACGTCATCAACACAGTGCGTCATCAACTTTTCAGAAATTTTACAAACAACACGTGTGTAAATTAAATCGATCGTTTTCTTGTTTTTGGATAGTTAATAATAATTAAATATGGATGGGGAGTTAGAGGTAAGAGTTTTCTTCTAAACCTATCCCAATAGTTCACTAAAGATTTGTGCATCGCTTTGTGCATTTTAGAAATGTGTTTTCATTTGTTTACTTTTGAGACAGAGGTGACCTCAGAAAGTCGGTATCGGAAAACCCGACAAAAAGTTCAAAGATGAAGACCTAAGAAAATATAATTTTGTCTCGCTAGATATTACGGTGCCCCTAAAGTGACATGTTGCAAACTTTTTTTCCACTTAAGTAATGTGAGACTTTTTTTATTTCGTTTAAACGAAATCATTTCGTTTTAACGAAATAAGTTTAACTATTTCGTTTAAACGAAATCATTTCGTTTGAACGAAATAACTATTTCGTTTTAACGAAATAAGTTTAACTATTTCGTTTAAATGAAATCATTTCGTTTTTACAAAATAACTATTTCGTTTAAACGAAAGAAATGTTATTTCGTTTAAACGAAATCATTTCGTTTTAACGAAACAACTATTTCGTTTAAACGAAATAACTATTTCGTTTAAACGAAATCATTTCGTTTTAACGAAATAACATTTCGTTTAAACGAAATAAATGTTATTTCGTTTAAACGAAATAGTTATTACGTTGAAACGAAATGATTTCGTTTAAACGAAATAGTTATTTCGTTCGAACGAAATGATTTCGTTTAAACTTATTTCGTTAAAACGAAATGATTAGTTATTCGTTTTAATGAAATGATTTCGTTTAAACGAAATAGTTATTTCGTTAAAACGAAATGATTTCGTTTAAACGAAATAAAACTAGAGCTATCACTAAAGGTGATGAATGTACCCCCCGCATGCACTGACACAGTACATTGCAATTTGACGCATACAAGATTGCATAATTATGTGGACTGTATGTATATAGACTGTATGTATACAGTATAGTAACAAAAAACAAAGTCCCATAACTATGCAGAATATTTATCTAAAAGAATGTAACATGCACCATGCACAACTAGGGTTGGTACTGATCACTTGTGTGAAGTTTCATTAAATTGTGTGTAAGGGTTTGGTAGATTAGGCACGCACAAGACTGCATATGCAGACTGTATGTACATAGTATGTTAACAAGAAACAAAGTCCCATAACTCTGCAATTTTTGTCGCTGAAAGAACCTAACATGCCCAATGCACAACTACTGTTGGTACTGATCACTTGTGTGAAGTGTCATTAAATTGTGTCAAGGGGATGAGGAGAGATGGTGCGCACAAGATTGTGTCTATGTATTTAGTATAGTAACAAAAAAACAAAGTCCCATAACTCTGCAAATTTTTTTTCTAAAAGAACCTAACATGCCCCATGCACAACTACTGTTGATACTGATCACTTGTGTGAAGTTTCATTAAATTCTGTCAAGGGGATAAGGAGAGATGGTGCGCACAAGATTGCGTCTACGGACAGACGGACAGACGGCCAGACGGACAGACAGACAGACAACCTGAAACCAGTATACCCCACCTTACAACTTTGTTGTCGGGGGGTACAAAAAGTCTCACATTACCTAAGTGGAAAAAAAGTGTGTAACATGTCACTTCAGGGGCACCGTAAGATATATTTATTTAATAGTGATTTTTCTCATGATTTAGCGTAAAGCATCTCGATCTACATGAGATTTCTACGATTCCCGGTGTTCCCACCCACTATCTAAATTGCATCGTCAAGTTTCCGTTAAACGCTCGATGCAATTTGAGACATTCATTTTTCATACAAAGACACTAGCTAATATTTTGTTGAGATCAACTGGCACGGCAAACATATAAAAAATAAATAAAGGTAAAAAAACGAAATTAAAGCAGTCCGTAGCTGCCTTGCGATCTATTATGGATAAACTACATAAAAATTGGATGCTTAGCAACTATCGATTCAGTGGCCGAGTAATCTAAGGCGCATGTAATTATACTGTCATTCGTTTGGTAACCAGACAGGCGTGGGTTCGAAACCTGAAAGAGGAGCTTTTTTAAATTGTTTTTAAATTCTTTTTTTACTCGATACTTATGATGTTTCTATCATTCGAAAAAAATGTCTTTCTAGAAAGAGAACTTTTAAAAAAACTCATTGAATAAATTTAAATAATTTATCATTTTTGGATATAGATTTGCTCGTCATTTAGAATCTAAATTAAAGTCATTTTTTTATCATCCGAAATTACATTTCTCTATAAGCACTATAACTCTCTATATAGGAAAACAGTATTATGGTGAATTATAAATCTTGCATCAAATTCGTATTCAACGATACAGTAGAAGAGGAATAAAGATTGCGACTAGATTGATTTAAAATTCCTTGCTTATTGCACCAAATTATCACTTTTGTTCGAAGAAATAAAACACATTGAAATATATTCAATCATTTTTTCAGAAGCTGGAGAGTTTGTTTTCCGAACATTTTCGGCGGACCCCGAGTGCTACCCCATGTGTCTCACAGACGAGTGATTACAGTGATGAAGAGGAAAGTGATTTCGATGGACATATTAAGTTGGGCCATGTAGCAGATGTTGATCAAAGAATAAGGCAGTATCTGGATAGTTTACCAGCTAGCCATTCTGATGAAAGTGAGGAATCTAGCAACGAGAACGATGAAAATAGGACATTGACATCGTTGGCTCAAGCTGACGAGGATTTGATTAGGGTAAGTCAATTTAAGTCAGTTGGTTGTGGTTGCCAAAGAAACTGTCATGCCTGTTTTGAAATAGATGAGTTGCACGGACACATTCTAAATATTAGAGAAATGGAAAAACAAGATAAGGAAATGTACATAATGGCAACATTGGCTGATAACAGGGACAAAGAAAACACAAAGAAAGGAAGGAAACGTGTTAGTTTTAGACATGACTTCAAATTCCAAGGCAAGTTTGTGTGTAGAAAGACTTTTATGGTTGTTTTTGACATTGGAAAACACAGTCTACAGAACATTATGACATATGTGAATAAGAATGGTGTTGCTCCAAGGATACACGGAAATACTTGAAGAAAAACGGCAAAATCACTCGTTTTTGAGGACATTAAATAATTGGTGCAATTTATATCTAATTATGCAGATGACTATGGTATGCCACAGCCTGCAGCACCACGAGGTGGCGACGATATAGCACCAATTTATCTTACAAGTGAAACAACAAAGATGAATTTACATGAAAAATATGTGGACATGTGCGCGCAGTTAGAACCACCCTGTCGTACTGTGAAGTATTCCAAGTTTTGCAATATATGGACACATTGTTTGCCACATATAAGGATTGCTACTCCACGAGATGACGTGTGTGCCACGTGTGAAAAGATGAGAAAGGGCATTGTGGATTCAGTTACGGAGGAGGAAAAGATACAATCAACCAGCAACTTTCAGAACCATGTGATAGATGCACAAAAAATGAGGCAAGTCTATAATGACTGCATAAAATGGCAAAGGAGTCCTGCCATAATGAAAACCTGGAAAAGTACGTACATTACACGTTTGATTTTTACCAGAATGTTAGTATCATCACCATTCCAGACAAATGGGCCCCTTGTATTTTCTCACTCTGAGAAAAGTGCAGATTTTTGGTTTTCGGATCGATGGAATGCCTAAACAGTTGAACTTTCTAATAAATGAAAACGAAACTATTGGGAAAGATGGAACTTCAACACATGGGCCGAATGCAAGTTATATCCATGATAGATTATGCCATAAATTCGTACAGTACTGGGGAAGCAAAGTGTGCCATACATGCTGACAATTGTCCAGGTGAGATTGTTTTACATATCAGTTCAAGTAGGCGAATATCGGTAATAATAAAACAATATTAAAGGAATAAACGCATTTATATCTATGTGAAAGAAAAAGTTTAAAACCACTTTTCAATAAACAGTAGAGCTACAGTTTTCAATGATTCACTTAGGTCTTATATAGCTATACTAATTAGATTGACAATGCTTTATTCACGGTAATTGATGTTGCAATTTAAGTTTTGAACATATGTAATTAATGGTTTGCACTACTAAAAATAACATTCTGTTCAATCGTTGAAGCCTTAAGCAAACTTGCATTAATGCAAATAAAAACTTTCCATGCACTGAAGTCACATATTTTCATATCTTTTAGCGCGTGCTATACCTGCTTGTGATTATCTGTGCGTACATTCAATTCTATTCAATTTCGATTTATTGCATAAAGCTTATAAATGCAATTCCTACAGCAAATGAAAGCATTATATAATATGGAGCGCAGAAAGCACATAATAATATTCAGAAGAGACAATAAACTAATATATCAATAAACTTTTCACAATGTTGTCGGAAAACTTATAATATATTCACTCTAAGGCGAATCTTTAACGTGTGTTCTATGTATCTATAACTTAATATCGAACAATTAACCTGTATTCAGGGACAAAATACTGTAAATCAATGTGACAGGAAAGACCGTACCGGCGACAGTAACCATCAGAACAAATCAACACCCTTTACAATATTTGCAAATTTATTTACATAAGATGATTATTTACAATGAATAGATGATATGAAGAAAAAAAAACTGATTATAAGAAAAAAAATAAAAGTTCAGTATCACCAGATACAAAGTTCGTATAGTTCCATTCTAATGTGACGTGGTACAGTTCTTTAATTTAATTGCGAACTTTAAGTAGCACAAACAAAACGTGTCTCTAAATTCAGTCCCTTTAAACCGTGAATACGTTGATTCCGTGTTGGCTCCCTATGGTGGTAGGTGATTGCATCCCTGAGCTGACTTCAGAGGATAACAAAAATCATCGTCTTTGCGGTTTACGGCACAACCATGGGACGAAAGCTCTGCGCTGGGAATATCGCATCCAGGCGAGTGAAGACAAGTGAATCTCGGGCATTGTACTTCCGGGTTATGACATCAACAGGTAAAATCGTCTGGCGGAAGAAGCTAAAATATATAACATATGGTAAGCACCATAGCAAAACAAATAAGTCAGGGCATAAAACTGCTCCTTTGGGTACACCATACCTCCGTAGGCTCCCATAAATAATACGTGCTACTTATACAAAACATATGTGCTACTAAGTTCATACGTCACGTGATTCAAATACGTCACTAATTACTTCCATTATTACAAAAATTACTTACTTAAAAGACTAAAGTTAAAGTATGAAAAAGATATGAAAAGTATATGATGAAACATTATAGTAATGGAAATGATAAACTGCAGCTATTATTTACAACTACAAATAAACAAAATTCAATGTAAATCAAACGTTATATGATAGTTGGCATACATATAATATCTAATGTCATACACTAAAACGGACATTGTATGTGTATGCAATAGACTGGCACACAATTTCATATTACAATAATATATTACATACATGGTGCTAGACTTGCCATATAGATTTATACATAACAATACAATGCAGTAATGGCGTTCCATAATTAACAAAATGTTTGACATATGTTTTTGAAACAGTGCTTTACAATTATCACGATACAAATTTCAGTATAAATCTTACATCTTATATAAACGAAACGTTTTAGATTCCTCTTTCTAATTTACAAAAGTCTGAAAAATTTAATAAATTATCCTAACATACCGAAACTAGCTAAAAATCATATGCCGAAAAGTAAATGTTACAGAATTCTGTAGAATGAACAAAAATTTACCAAATAAAAATCGTAATGCAAAAATCATACAAAAATCTAACAAATAAATTTCTTACCTCGATCGAGCATAAATTTCTAGCAAAAAAATAATTCAGACATAGATTCGTCTATAATGTCGGAAGGTGGTGTGCGCAAGGCATATCTAGTCCAGTCTATTTAAAGGTTAATGTCCCGCCAAATACTAAATTTCATGGGATTCACGGCTAAGCCGTGAGCTATGACTATTGTCATTTTCACGGGATTCACGATATAGCCGGGAAATCTAACTACTTTGGCGCGAATTGAAATTCACAATTTGAGGCCCATTATAGTGGTTTTGGGGATAAAAACACGAATTACTGAAGTTTATAAAATATCAACTTTCTTATTACTGAACAGAATTTAATGAAATTTACATGAAAATTTAAGTTATGAAATACAGAAAAACATGAGAGGTATTTTATGCGTGAAATCTGACATTTACCTCAATAACTCAAAAATTTACAAAAAGATGATGCAATACCTGCATTTACACTACAGATAAAATAAGGCCCGTATGTTAATTTGTGACAATCAAATGCAAGTAAATACTAAACCACTGTCACATTATCCTATCTATCTTTAATAATTTGTTGTTGATTAGAAAATGAAATGAAAAAATATATATTTATAATGTATTTAAGTGTCGTTCTTTAAACATGTTACAATTTTCAAAATGCTCTTTATATAGACGCAATCACCGAGAAGATTATTATCTGTGTAACAAAAAGACCTGATCTCCCCTAGTCCCCTAATAAAAAGGTGTTGATACGCAATAAACTTGCAATAAGCTGTTAATTGATAATAAACAACTATCAAAAAGTGCTCCAATATGGCTATTTCAGAGATTCCGAAAACAATTTACTTAAAATGTTGCAATATATATTTGTTATAACATATATATGGTTCAAATTTAAAGGGGTATAAATATAAGTATGCGAATCTTTAAGATACGAGACAGTGGCTATATCTTTTTTATTCACGGCGCACCAATACAGTTTAGGTAATATGGCGCCAAACAGGACTACAAATTTTGGTTCCACATCTCATTTACATCAATCAAAATTTGCATACCTGCTGGAATCACTTTCATTTTATGCTAGGATGGTCCTAGAAGACCAAGCACTCACCCACTTTCAAATATAAGTACAGAAACGGCCAGAAACGCTAACCTTAAAAATCGTCATTTCTCTCCAGGTCATGACATGTAAAAATTTCGAGTTGTAGGGCGATTTTTGACATCAGGATATTTTGTTTGCATTTCATGCTAGGATGGTCCTAGAAGACTAAGCACTCGACCATTTCCAAATATAAATACAGAAACGGCCAGAAACGCTACCCTTAAAAATCGTCATTTCTCTCCAGGTCGAGAAAAAATTCGAGTTGTGGGGTTGATTTTGGCCACCCGGATTTTTAGTTTGCATTTCATGCTAGGATGGTCCTAGAAGATCAAGCACTCACCCACTTTCAAATATACGTAGAGTAACGGCCAGAAAAGCTACCCTTGAAAATTGTCATTTTTCTGCTGTTCAGGACCTGTAAAAAGTTCAAGTTTTGGGTTGATTTTGGTCCCCCGGATTTTTTGCTTGCATTTCATGCTAGGATGGTGCTAGAAGACCACTCATCCACTTTCAATATAAGTACAGAAACGGCCAGAAGCGCTAACCTTATAATCGTCTTTTTCCAGGTCAGTTCGAGTTTTGCGGTGATTTAGGCTTTTGCTGAAATACTTTTTCTTGCCTAGGATGTAACAAAACTAGCAGGGACTACTTTAAGCTTCATATTTACGAAACATTTAGCAAACCCTATCGCCAATTTTCGCTTAATATGATGGAAATTAATTTTTTAAGAAGACTGTATGATATTAGATAAGAACATTAACATCAGAGTAAGAATAATGGCAAGTTAAGCTCACAAATTTCATCTGGAATTGTTCAAATTGTTCATTTTCTCTAAAGGTTGGTAAATATGACACTGTCCAATGTTTAACCAGATCAACGGTCCCAAATAACTTGTTTTTTTATAACGATGTACCATTAACCTGAACCCAACTAAAATGTGCGGTTTGGCCAGGTTACAAGATTCATGGAAGGACAACCTTAATCTATATCGTACAAAAGCAGATTAATTTGTGATTGGTTACATAAAATAATTAATAAATATTTGCGGAAATATCCTAAGCGCTTTTTGCCATTACATTTTTATACAGTAGCGTCTGAATGATTGCTTACTCCATTTGTAAATTGTGCGCAACTTATTATTATTGGTATTTCTAGTGACCTAAAACATCGTCTGTAGTTTTCTAAAACGTTTCTCTAAATATTTGATATGAAGGTAGTTATGCACGTCTGATAAACCGGAAGTGATGGCGTAACGTCATTTATCAGGCAAACGTAGAATAAAGAGCAGATTCGGCGTAGGGAAATGGAAATAATTTTATGAATTAATCGCAACCTGTGAGTAAATTTATTACAGCAACACTGTTGCTATATGTTAAAGTCAAAATATGATATTAAAATATATCACACGTTAAATAATTCAGAATAATGTCTCAGAATTGGCGTGAAATGTCCAGTTTACTTTAATCCTGGTCAAAAATCTCAAATATACATTTTGTTTCATCAAATAATAGGCCATGTCTTTATTTACAACTGTGAGAAGTTTCATCAAAATCTACAGTGTACAAAAATTTCTTTTCGCGAAAATATCATGAAAGTTATGATTTTCCCCTAGACTCTCATTATGAAATATTGCGCGAGGTCCCTATTTTTCAAATCCGTCTAGCAAACAATCAAGCACACGGCCCTATCTTTTTTTTATTTGCTGAATTTTCTAGGTATATTTTGGGGTGCGTTTCATAAAGAATCTTAAACCTGTTTAACTAGGTAAAAACTGCGTTTCAAGAAAAATCTTAATGCGCACTATGTGTAAGGTAAAACTAAAATTAGGACTATTCCTGGGGATGTCTTCGGGGACCCCTTAATGACTTTAATATTTTGTCTTATTTATTTATTTATTTTGGGTTTTACGGCGCACCAACACAGTATAGGTTATATGGCACCAAACATGACTACAAAGTTTGGTTCCACATCTCATTTACCGAAATGGTAAAATTTTGTACGAAACGACCCCTGAGCACGTTCGCATCAAAATGTAAGTCTGATACTGTCAAGCAGAAGCTTTTTCTCCGTAATCGGTGATTTTTCATTGCAAGCATACAAAATGAGAGATCAAAAATCATTCCAACGCAGTGTGCGGTGGGTACAGTTGCAACGCATTACGGTGGGTCTTGTTTCTTTAATGTTCACTATTGACATTATATTGGAGTAAACAGCATTTTCCCATAATTTTGATTGGGTAGGGCCATGAAATTACTTTGACATTAGATAGCAACAGAAACTGAAAGTTTAGAATGAATATGACATTGATTTGCGCATCCGTAAATACATAATATCAAGTGACACTATTAATTTTCTGATTTGACCACATGCTACTTCTGCATCGTATGATAAACTAACTTGACTAAAGTACAATACAATTACTAATACGTAGCATACCTTAACAAAATGCCATTGAGTAGTTGTGTTACTGGAGTTAAGACTTTTTATACGTAGGCTAATTTACCTCTTCTTCAACAATATCCTTTTATTTTTAGACGTTTACCACATATTCTCAAAGTGTCTTTTTTATCTTAGTGACAAGATGAGATTATTTGATTGACCTTCGTTCGTCGTCCGTCAGTCGTCTGTCCGTCCGTCGTCCGTCCACAATTACTTTTGAACACGATAGAGACCTCATTTTTCAACAGATTTTAATTCCTGAAGGAGCCAAAATCTTCACCTTATGAACATGATATCAGTGACATTTTACTTTCGACTTTTACCACACTTACACACAAATTAAGTCCCAATAAGATCTTGGTTTCTATTAAAAGCAAGCTAGATTCTATCATATGTTCAAGAGATACTACCCCTGAAAGGGGCAAATTTTCTGTTCTGACCCTCTCAGCCATGTAAGATTTCATTTATGCTTGGATTTGATACAAACTTGCATATGTGTGCCCAATCAAATGACCGCGCTACGTCGTTTTGAGCCCGAAAATGGAAGTTGAAACCAAAACAAAAATTATAAGTCAGGGCCTAAGTTTTGTTATTTAATATACTAGTATTGTGTATAAATCGTGTACATCATTCGAAACCAATTTGAAAGTGCTACCTACGGTACAACAGTTGTCCCGCCAAAATGATCATAACTGAAGTGTATTTAGTACTACAGAACATGACGTTATTATTTAGCAGTTGATGTAGTAAAATGATTATGGTTTAAAATTAAGCTTTTCGTGTGCGCATCCAATATCATATTTGTTGACTTCCCGATGAAGATTTAATAAATAGTTGATGAAAATGGAGTTAGCCTTGTAATTCTCCTGTCATCCAACAGAACGGAATAGCAAGTCAACAGTATATTATTACTAAACATTTAGTTTCTGTTGTAGTCTGATGTCAAAGGGATTTCATGGATTTACCCCAATTAAAATCCCAGGAAAATGGTGTTTACTTAAGTTGAAAGCCCATAACGAACAATAAAGAAAAAAGATCCACCGTAATGCGTTGCAATTGTACCCTCCGCACACTGCGTTGGAATGATGTTTGGTCGATTTTTTTCACATGCCTGTAATGAAAATGCACCTATTACGAAGAAATAGTGTTTGTTTGACAGGGCCATAATTACGATTTGCTGCAAACGTGCTCAGGGGTCGTTTTGTACAAGATTTTACCATTTTTAATCGGAATTCTGCAAAAACGACAGCCCCTCGTCAAACTCTACAGAAGTGTTTACATTAATGACAAAGAATTGCACTGAAAAAGTGTTTGTGGCTGGAAGAGTACACATATGGGCTCCTGTCTCACCGGTTGTTTTCTATCAGACATTAGAAAACGTACCGATGACAGCATAAATGTAGTCAGTCGGCCATATTTCTCCACCGCTTCTGCGACAAATCCTCCACCGCTGCGGCGTTGGAACCACCGCTTCTGTGAAAGTTATGGCCAGTGTGAGTTTTGGGGTGATTTTGGCCACCCATATTTTTGCATGCATTTCATGCTAGGATGGTCCTATAATTTGCTATACGAGGGGCGTTCAATATGTAATGTTACTCCGTATGTAGTTCCGTAACCGCTGGTTATTTTTAGATGCGGTTTTCGGCACATTATAGAGCAATTTATTGGGAACACAATGCTATATGAATTATAAAATTCGGCAGGTTCAAAGTAAAAATATAATCATGTTAGTGAGGTGTACTCAGGTATACTGGACCATATTTATAATTAAGGTTTGTCCTGGGCATCCAGGATC